>NC_139511.1:6037591-6303075 GCF_008360975.1 Lichenostomus cassidix
AGCTATTGAAGATGGTAATGATGATAGTGATGATGGTGATGATGGTGATGATGATGATGATGATGATGATGATGATGAAGAAGAAGAAGAAGAAGACAGGAGGTTGCCCACCCTTCTTCTGGAGATGATGATCATGATAGTGAAGGTCATGGATTCGTCCATACCATGTCTGGGGGACACCAAACATGGTCACATCCTGACATCATTTTGGGGGCCCACCACCCCTTTGAGTGGGGTCAGCCCTCCTAGATTGCCCCCTTATTTTCCAGGGTGGATTCAATAGTGGTGATGAGACCAACTTCTACAACATTCCTGGATCCCAAACTGATGCCATCATCAACATCACCACCACCTCCAACGTCAAGGTCCCGGGACGTTGGGTCTTTCGTGTGGATGACTTCCAGGAGGCAGATGTGGACCCTCCGCAGCTGAACAAGGGCAATGACTGCTGGTTGTAAGTTGGGTTTTTAGAGGAGAAAATTGGGAATATTCAGGATAAGTGGGAATTTGGGGGAGGGGGTGGGAATTTGGGAAGGTTGAGGAAGAGTGGGAATCTGGGGGGTAAATTCAGGGATGAGGCAGGGAAAAGTGGGGATTTGGGGGATAATTTGTGACTGTGGGAGGACCATTGTGAATTTAGGGGAAGACTGTGGATTTGTTGGGGAAGACTGGGAATTTGGGGAGAACAGTGGGAATCTTGGTTGGAATATTGAGAATTTTGGGGAAAGTTAGGAATTTGAGGAAATTGAGCATTTTGGGAACAATTGGGAGTTTGTTGGGGAAAGGCAGAGATTTTATTGGATCATTTGGGAGGAAAATTTGGAATTTTGGGGGGAATATTGGGATTTTTTGGGGATATTGGGGATTTGGGCAGAAAGTGGCTCTACCTCTTGGGCTGTCGATATCTCCTCTAGGTGAATCAAGGGGAATGGGGCAGAGGGACATCACCACTGCCCCTGTTGTCACTGAGGAGGACACTGCTGTGAAGGTCAAGGTCATGTCAACCTCTACCACAGCAATAAAATTGCAGCCAAGACATTGCAGTGCCCATGTCCTTGTCATTGTCCTGCCACCTCTAGTGGTGCCATCACACTCATGTCACCATCACGCTCATTGTTCCCACAGTTTCCAGGGATCTGATGGGGTTTGGGGTGAAATGTGACAGAATTAATCAAATATTGCCTTTTTGGGTGTTAATTTCTGAGGTCTTGTACAATATGAAGTCACATGCATGTGGCACCCATGAGCATGACAGACACAACCCACAATGCACACTTTGGCACAGACCCACCAACCCTAAAATATTACCTCTGCAACACACTTGGACATCACAAGACAAACAAAACACACAAAACACAACTTTACCCCTCCCCACCATTGACCCTTGCTCACAGAATCACAGGATCATGAGGTTGAAATAGAGCCCCAAGATCATAGAGTCCAACCTTTGTCTGAACATCCCACAGACCACAGCACTGAGTCCCACATTCAGTTGTTTCTTGAATACTTTGGGGATGGTGACTCCACCACCTCCCTGAGCAGACCATTCCAATGCCCAGTCACCCCTTCTGTGAAGAAATTCCTCCTGATATCCAGCCTGAACCTCCCCTGGCACAGCTTGAGACCATTTCATTTTGTCCTGCTGCTGGTTGCATGGGAGAAGAAACTCACTCCCACCTGGATACAACCTCCTTTCCAGATAGTTGTAGAGAATGATAAAGTTAACCCTGATCATCCTTTTCCCCAGGCCGAGCCCCTCCAGCTCCCTCAGCTGCTCCTGGTGCTCCAGACCCTTCCCAGCTCCGTTCCCTTCCCTGGACACTCTCCAGCCCCTCAATCTCTTGTTGGGAGAGGCCCAGAACTGGACACAGCACTTGAGGTGTGGCCTCAGCAGTGCCCAGCACAGGGATGGTCACTGCCCTGCTCCTGCTGCCACACCATGGCTGGCACAGCCCAGGGGCCATTGGCCTGCTTGGCCACCTGGGCACAGCTGGCTCACATTTTGCTGCTGTCACCAGCACCCCCAGGGCCTTTTCCAGCTTTCAGCCACTTTTCCCCCAGCCTGGAGCTGCAGGGGTAGTTGTGACCTAAGGGCAGGGGTCTGGTACTTCCCCTTGCTGCATCTCATGCCATTGGCCTGGGCCCATTGATCCCATTGATTCCTCAACCCACAAAATGTATTTTTGGAAAAAATCCCTCCCTCCCCTTCCTTTTTTCCTTTTCCCCTCTGTTTTTACACCAAACACACTCTCTATTTCTCAAAAAAATACCCTATTTTTGCTCTCTCACCTTCTTGTCGTTGTGGGATAATTTAAACCTCATTGGGCAAAAAACCCCAACTCCATATCTGGTAATGCCAATTTTTGACATCAGTTTTAACAAAAAACCCCTGTTTTTCTCTGTGTTTTCACCTTTTCTGGCCAAAAATTATCTCACATCATTGGGTGGGGTGGTCCCCTGAGGCTGCCTGGATTAGTCATTTTCTTTCCCCCTTGTCTGCCAAAATTAAAAAATAATCGAGGGAGGAGTCAGATCTGCTGTCCTGGGATTGTGTTTTCTTCACAGATTTGGGGATAAAACGGAGCTCTTTGGGGATACGGAGCTAAGCTGGGGATCAAACGGGGCCGGAGGCAGGTAAGGGCAAAAGTAGATCTAATAACTGATAAATTTTTTGGCAGGAAAGACCCCAAAGTGGGAAAATCCACCTGAAAACTCCTCAAGCTCCCCTCTTTCCCCCACCCTGTGTCTGATGTTGGGAGCAGTGGGATTGGAAGGTTTGTGAAAAGATGTGGGGGAGAAAAGAGCAAGATGGGGGTATGGAAGGGAACAAGAGGGGGGAAAAAGGAAGGAAAGGAAGAAGAGAGAATAAAAGGAGGAAAGAGAAGAAAAGGAATAAAGGGGGAAAGAAAGGAAAATTGTGGAAAGAAGAGAGGAAAAGGAAAAAAGGGGGAAGGGGGGAAGGGGAAAAAGGGAAAAGGAGAATATAGAAAAAGGGGGAGGAATGAAAAACTAGGGAAAGAAGGGAGGAAAGTAGGGAAAAAAGGGGTAAAAGGAAAATAAGGAGAGAAAAAGGGAAAAGAGTGAAATGAGGGAAAAAGGGGGAGGAAAAGGAAACCAGGGAGATAGGAAAAAAAAAAGTAAAAAGTGAAGAAATAAAAAGGAAAAGGGGGAGGAAAGGAAAAAAGGGTGAGGAATGAAAAAAGTGGAAGAAAAGGAAAAAGTGGAAGAAAGGAGCAGAGAGGGGAAAAAGGGATAGGAAAGGGGAAAAAGATGAAGGAATGGAAAAGCCAAAAGGGGATTTGGATGGAAAAGTGGGATTTAGAGAAAACAGGAGAAAAGGCAAAAATTAAGAAAAAGAAAGAAAAGAATTGGGAAAATGAGGGAAAAAGAGGAAATTACCAAAAAAAGGAAGGAAAAAGAAAAGGGGAGGAAAGGGGGAAAGAAAAAAGAGGAAAAGGGAAAGGAGATGCAAAGGTACTTTGGATGGGGGGGAAGGCATATGCAAATGCCCCCTCAAAGCCAATTTTGAGATAAGGGGACCTAAATTCAGATTTTTGAGTAAGTGTAATAAATACAGTAAATTTTGAGATTAGCATGAGTGAGAACAGATTTTGGGGACAAATTAAATAAACCACTCATTTTTGGGATGAGTGCAATGCTGAAACCCACAGATGGGGTTTGTGTGAGTTCTAGTTCAAGAAATCTGAATTTTGGGAAAATTCTAGTGAGATTTCAAAACATCTGAGAATTTTACTGTTTTCTTACCTTTTGCACCCAGAGCATCATGGACAGCAGCATGGGAAAAGCAGATGCTCTAAGATGGTTCTGGCTTGTTGTGTTCTGGGGTAAGTTGAAACAGGGTGGGGAAATGCCCCAAAAGCTGTAAAATTCCCCTGAAATAATTAATTTCCTTAAAATAAGGGTTTTCCAGCACAAAAGAAGGATTTCCCAGCCCAAAAGCTTCATCTTCTGCCCAGGGAATTAAAAAGGATTTATTCAAATTTCACTATTGTTTAAATGGTTTGTTCCTGTGAATGGTGATCCAAGAGATTAATCTAATTCATTCAATATTTGGTCAGATCAATGGAGTTTATTAGCCCAGCTGGAGAATAAGAAAAATTCATCATATCACTGATCAAATTAACACCCATCAAATCAGTGATCTAAAAAACTAAGAGTACCTAAACTCAATCAAGTACATCAAATCCATAATCCAATAAATCAATAATCCATCAGATCAATGTTAATTCAATTTTTTTTCTCCAAAATATTATCCCATCCAATCAGATGCATAGTCCATAAAATGAAAAAATTGTCAAATCAAAATCAATGACTGATGAAATTTATACTCCATCAAATCAATAGTCTGCCCAGCAAAAAGTCCACCAATTTATTAATCTGTTGACTCAAAAATCCAATCATCCATTGAATCAATAATACATGAAATCAATGGTCCATCAAATCAATGGTCTAGCAAATCAAAGGTCTATCAGACTGGAAGTCCATCAAGCCAATAATTTATCTAATCATTAACCTATAATCCGTTGAATAAGTAATCCACCAAATTGATCAATTTACCAAATCAGTGGTCCACCAAATTAATAATCCACCAACCAGTGATCCATAAAATCAATTGTCTATCAAACCAATAAAAACTCCATAAAATGAAAGGTCCATCAAATCAATAATTCATCAAATTAATAATCCACCAAATTAATAAACTATCAAATCAGCAGTCTATCAAATTACCCATCCCTCTTCTTCCTCCCCCCAGCTCTCCTCCATGCCCACAGCGTCACCTCTCAGATGTCAAAATCTCACCTGGGTGACGAGTTCCTGGTGGCCTTCCTGCAGAATGGTGACCAGCGCACCCTTCGCAGCGACTTCCGCCTCCTCCTCCTCACTGGCCCTTCCCCATCCACCACTGCCACCATCTCCATGAAAAGACCTGGATTACGGATGACGGTGCAGGCATCTGCCAACCAACCAGTCCTGGTGAAGATCCCACCCCAAGCTGAGATGGTGGGAAGCCAAATGTTTGAAAACGCTGTGGTGGTGAAGACCACTGCCGCCGTCACCGCAGTGATGGTCAACGACAAACCCATGGCAGCTGATTCTGCCGTCATTATCCCGGTGCACAGGTGGGGGACGGAATACCACGTGGTCACCCCCAACCCTGGCCCCACGCGCTACGCCCAGTTTGTGGTGGCCGCTTGGGATCAACCCACTACAGTCAACGTTCACCTCAACGCCGACGTCACCTTCCGCGGGCGGCTGCACCGACGCGGCTCCACCCTCACCATCCCGCTGGAGCCATTCCAAGCAATTCAGATCCAGAGTGCAGCTGATCTTTCTGGAACACGGGTGGTAGCAGAAAGACCTGTGGCTGTCTTCAGCGGTCACACCTGTGTGGGCAGGTTGAGCCGCTGCGATCACGTGGTGGAACAGCTCCACCCTGTTGCCCAGTGGGGAAAATCGTTCCTTGTGCCGCCAGTGCCCTTCCGGGGACAATCCAACCTCGTCTACATCACTGCTGCCCAACCAACACGCGTCACGGGTCATGGTGAGGTCACCCAGACCACGAGAGAGATACAACCCAGCCACTCACTGCTCTACGGCACCCAATCCCCACAGGGCTTGTATCTCACTTCGGAAGCTGGTGTCCAGGTTTTTCTGTTGGGGAGCGGCGGGAATAGTGGTGCAGTGAACTTTGAACCATTTTTTGTCAACATCCCTGACATCACTGGCTACTGCAACTCCTACAGCGTCGTTGCGCTGGATGGATACGACAACCGCATCCTGCTGGTGGCCAAGACAGCAGAAACTTCTGGAATACTGCTGAACCAGAGGCCGTTAGGGAGAGTGGTGTGGGAGCCGATCGCTGGGACAGAATATTCATGGACAGGGATAAATTTGGGAAGCGGATTTGGAATCCATCGGGTGGAGCACAAGACAGCGGCATTTGGGGTGTGGAGCGTTGGGATGGGAGATGGGAAGCGCTACGGAGCAGAGGGAGCCTGTGACAGTGGTGAGTGGAGGTGGACTTTGATATCAATAAGTGATCCAGAAGTATATAGTTATCAATAACAGATAATTATACTAATTATATTTAATTATATGTAATCATACAAATGACAAAAATCAATTAAATAAGAAATATTAGTAGTACATAATATTATTGCATTATAATAATATATAATATTATATGGTATTATATAGTATTATATAATATTTTTCTATATTACTGTATTATAATAACATATATATTATTGTTTTCTAATACAATATATTACATATATATTATGTATATGTAATATAGAAAATACATAATATATAATATATAATATAATAATATATAATATAATAATATATAGCATTATATAATAATATATAATATTATATAGTATAATAGCAACATTTAAAAATAATACTATTACACAAACATATAGGAATAATAATAAAAAAACCTAAATATAATATATTAAATAAATTAAGAATCAATGGAGAAATACAAAACTAATACATAAAAATCACTATCTAGAAATGTAAACATATAAAAAATAGTAAATATCTAAACATTAAAGATAAATATATCATATATAAGATAACATGTCTGATAAATTTATATTTGTAAATTATTTAGAATCATATACGTTTAATATAGTTTTAGCAATTCTGTATGATAGAAATACATTAGCAATATGTGGATAAATAAAATACCCTAACAAATATAGAAATCATATGCAGATATTCATAAATAATATTGAAAAACCTACGTGTAATTAGAGATCAGATATAAAAAAATGCAAAATATATAAATAGATTTATACTTAGATGTATCAGTAAGATAAGAAACTAATATAATTTAATCCCCTGTCACCAATAAACCCGCAGACCCCTGCCGGCAGGCACAGTGCCGCCCCAAGGAGAGCTGTCACCTGGACAAGGGCACACCCACCTGCCGCCACGACTACCTGGGCACCTGCACGGGCTCCCCATCCCTGCAGTACCACACCTTTGATGGCGCCTCCGTGTCCTCCCGCGGCGGCTGCAGGTACACCTTGGCCAGGTACTGCGGGACAGACCCCACCCTGGAGCCCTTCACCGTGGAGGAGCAGCGCAGCCGGGATCACTCTGTGGAGCCCTTGGCCAATGTCTATGTCTATGCCTACAACATCTCCATCCGTGGCGGTGGGGACAGTGCCATCCAGGTGGGTGTTCCTAGGTGTTGGATACACCTTTCCCAAGAAAACCATTTGTTCTAAGTGGACTAACATTTCTAGGTGAGTTTGACCTTCGAAAAATGAGAAAAAACACCAAAAAAAGTGGAAGAGGGTAAATCATTGCAGTGTTAATGCAGACCTTAAAAGTGAGTAGAAACACCACACCTGTAAAATTTAGGGAATTTTTTCCATTCCCAATCAATATTCCACGTGGGATGTGGCTTCCCAACCATGCCTCCATACAAAAAAGATCAGCTCAGAATATAGAGAAAATGGTTCAGATTTGGGATATTAGCTCCTCTTGGTGTGAATCTCCAGGGATTAGGGAAAAAATTCTGATTGGTAATGAAAATTGATCATTCATAAAATCATTTCTCCTTACTCATAGTTTGTATCTATGTGGTTTTTGTGGGGTTGGGAACCACCTGCTGAGGTTTAACCCTCCTCCTCATCTTCCCACCCCACAAGGTTAACAACAAACCCACCAACCTTCCAGCCACCCTAGAAGATGGAAAAATCCAGATTTTCCAAAATGAGGGTCGGACTGTCCTTCAGACGGATTTTGGACTGCAGGTGACCTATGATGAGGACCAGGTTATCATGGTGGCAGTGCCTAGCAGCTATTTTGGGGCCAGCTGTGGCCTCTGTGGCAACTTCAATGAGGATACAGACGATGAAGCCATGGTTCCCAATGGTGTTCCTGGTGAAGGTGGTGATGATTGGGCAGAAAGCTGGAGAGATCCCTCATGCCAGGAAGATTGTGGAGACCAGGAGACTGCACAGGGCACGGAGGGGTGTGGTGAGTTCATGTGGGAGTCTGTGAGGATCTTGGGGAAGGGAGAAGAGGATCAGTGTGAGAACTCAGCTGTGGGAATCTGCCTGGACAAATGGTTGTGGGGGTCAACATAACCAATGTGTGTTTCACCCCAAAAATCCACTTAGCCACCTGATCTGACTCCAGGTGTCCATAACATATGGAATTACACCACCATTTTCCTGAAGGCCCTCCCTGCTCAGTGTCTCATGGACTCCCTTGTAGGGAACAACATAACCAGTGGGGAAGGAAGCACGCCAAAACCTACCTGATCTGACTCTAGGTGCCCAAAAACCAGGGAGTTAAGCCCAGATTTTTACTGAGGGTTGTCCCTGTGAGGTGACGCATGAACTCCAGTTCCTTTTGGGTGACAATGTAACCAACACCGCCATTATAAGAAAGGCTTGTATTGGTCTTTTCACCATAAAACACCCCCATGTCCCCCTGATTTGACTTCAGGTGTCCACAACACAGGGAATTACACTGGGGCCTTCCCAAGGACCATCCCTCTATGGTGTTAGGGTGTCTCATAGGCTCTTAAATCCCATGTAGGCATCAAGGCAACCAACAACCCTGACATCAAGGCAACCAACAAACCCGGCATCAAGCCAACCAACAACCCTGACACCAAGACAACCAACAGCCCCAACATCAAGCCAACTGACAGCCCCAACATCAAGCCAACCGAGAAACCCGGCATCAAGCCAACTGACAACCCCGACATCAAGGCAACCAACAAACCTGGCATCAAGGCAACCAACAAGCCCAGCACTACTGGCTCTGCTTGTTTCCACAACAATCGCTCCTACAAGCTCAACGAGGAGTTTTGGGAAGATGGGAGCTGCCAGAAGCGGTGCCGATGTGAGGGTTCAGGCACAGTGACTTGTAAGCCAGGAGGTTGTAGACCCCACGAGAAGTGTGTCATGGTTAACAGCATCCCCAGGTGCACACCCAACAAGCACTACACCTGCATCGGGACGGGCGACCCGCACTACACCACCTTTGATGGGGTGAGGTTCGACTTCCAAGGCTCCTGCATCTACCAGTTTGCTGCCCTCTGCACCCCCAAGCCCACGCTGGTCCCCTTCAATGTCACCGTGGAAAACAACCACCGCGGCAGCCGTGCCGTGTCCTTCACCAAGACGGTCAACCTGGAGGTCTACGGGAGTGTCATCAGCATGAGCCAGGAGGACCCACGCAAGGTCAAGGTGGGAAGCCCCTCAAGTCATCCTTTTCACCCCCAAATACCCCAAAAAAATCCTTTTCACCCCCAAATTCCCTCCAACTCCCCTTTTTTTCCATTCTAATTACCTTTCTCCCCCCAAAGTCCTCCTTTCTTATGCCAAATTCTCCATTTCCCATTCTCCCCTTTTTTTACATAAATCCCCCTTTGTATTCCCCAAATACCCTTTTTCTCTCCAATACCCTTTTTTTGCCAAGTATTCCCCTGTTTACCCATGGAATCCCCCCTTTTCCCCCAAATTTCTCTTAATTCCGCCCCCCCGATTTTCCCTTTTCCCTCCAAATTCCCCAATGTGCAAACCCCCTTTCAGCAAAATGTTTTCTTTTCTCTCCTAACATGCTTGTCTGCAAATTCTCCCCTTTTTCTGCTCAAGTACCCTTCTTTTCAACAAAATCCCTCTTTAATCTCTCAAATACTACTTTCACTCCCAAAAATCACCTCTTTCCCCCAAAAATCCCATTTCCCCCAATTCCTCTAGTTCTCCCAAATCACCCCTTTTCCATGAAATTCTATTTCTCCCCCCACTTTTTCCCCCTTTTTTCCAAACAAATCCCCTGTTCCCCCCTAAATCCAACTTTTTCTTACAAATTCCCTCTTTTTCTGCCAAATTTCTACTTTTCCCCAGACTCATCCTTTTCTCCAAAAATCCTCCTTTTTACCCTAGCTACCATTATCTCCAGAATTCTCATTTTTTCAACAAATTCCCCATGTTTTTTTCCAGCTTCCCCCTTTATCCTCCAAATGCCCTCTTCACCCACAGATTTCCATTTTTCCCCTGAAATATCCTTTTTTACCCCAAACTTCCCTTTTTGTCCTCAAATTCCCCTTTCTCCCCAATTCCCATTTCTTTCTCAAAAATCTCCTTTTTCTCCAAATCAACCCTTTCCCCCAAATGTAACTGTTTTCCCACAAATTCCCCCTTGTCTCCCAAATTCCCCATTTTTCCACAAAAATCCCCAATACTCCAGATTCCTTTTTTTCCCCAGACCCACCACTTTTCACCTCAAATTATATTTTTACTGCTAACTCCAATTTTTACCCCAAGTTATACTAAATATATAATATATTAAAAACAAATTAAAATATAAAAATAAAGATAGGTAAACAGAAAAGAATAAACATAAAAATGAAAGCAAATAAAAAGTAAATCAGAAGAAATAAAGGTAAAAGGAATAAAGAGAATTAGAAAGATCAAAGAAATTAAAATAAAAGGATAATACAAATAAAAATTCAATAACAAAATAAAATAAAATTACAAAACTATGATTTCAAACCTCTTCCTTCCTGTCTCCACCCTTTGTCTTTTCCCCCTCCCACAGGTGGATGGTGCCTTTGTGTCCCTTCCCTACACTCATCCCCACTTTTCCATCTTCTATCGCGGTGTCCACGGCTTTGTCACCACCGACTTTGGTGTCACCGTCACCTTTGACTGGTACAGCTACGCCCGTGTCCTCCTTCCCACCACCTACTCTGGTGCCGTCTGTGGCCTCTGTGGCAACGCCAATGGTGACCCTGATGATGACTTTGTCACCCCTACTGGCCAGCGTGCTGCCGGCGAGACCCAGCTGGGTGACAGCTGGAAGGTGGCAGATGTCCCTGGGTGCTCAGCCAGTTGTGGTGCAGAGTGCCCAGTGTGTGATGCAGTTAAGGTGCAGCCATACCGCGGGGACAAGTACTGTGGGGTGATCGCCCGAGCAGGGGGACCCTTCCGGGAGTGTCACCATGTCATCAGCCCAGAGCCATTCCTGCAGGACTGTGCCTTCGATGCCTGTCACTACAAGGGACACCGTGACACCGTGTGTCAGGGTGTTGCTGCCTACGTCACCGAGTGCCAGAGTCATGGGGTCAATGTGGAGATGTGGAGGACAGCAGAGTTCTGCGGTGAGTGTGGGTGGAATGGGGAAAATTGGCACCCTTCCCTTCCCTTCCCTTCCCTTCCCTTCCCTTCCCTTCCCTTCCCTTCCCTTCCCTTCCCAAAGCTTCCCTTCCCAAAGCTTCCCTTCCCTTCCCTTCCCTTCCCTTCCCTTCCCTTCCCTTCCCTTCCCTTCCCTTCCCTTCCCTTCCCTTCCCTTCCCTTCCCTTCCCTTCCCTTCCCTCCTTCCCTTCCTTCCCTTCCTTCCTTCCCTTCCCTTCCCTTCCCTTCCCTTCCCTTCCCTTCCTCCCTTCTTTATTTCCTCCTTCCTTCTTTCCTGGTGGAACTCCACTTCAGATATTCCCCTCACTCCATATTTCCTTCTTTTTTTCCCCAGCTCTTTCTTGCCCCCCTCACTCCCACTACGAGCTCTGTGGGAGTCCCTGCCAGCCCACCTGCCAAGACCCCTCCATCCCCACCACCTGTTCTGAATCTCTTTGCTCTGAGGGCTGTTTCTGCGATCCTGGCTATGTCCTCAGCGGCTCTGACTGTGTCCTCCACTCCGAGTGTGGCTGTGAGTACCTTGGTCACTACTACCAGAAGGACACCGAGTTTTACCCCTCGTGCCGGGAACGCTGCCGCTGCGGCTCTGATGGCACGGTGACCTGCCAGGAGGCATTCTGCGGTGCCCACGAGGAGTGCCGGGTGGAAGATGGGGTGTTGGGATGTCACCCCACCGGTTATGGCCGGTTGGTCGTGTCAGGAGACCCCCACTACGTCACCTTTGATGGACGCAGCTTCAACATCCCGGGATCCTGCACCTATGTCCTGGCACGGGTGTGCGAGCCAGCACGGCGGTTGGTCAACTTCACGGTGTTGGTGGAGCATGAGGCAGGCAGTCACGGTGACCCAGTGCTGATGAAGAGGGTGGTGGTGTCCATCCATGGGTACACCGTCACCATGGAGCGGGGACGGAGGTGGGAGGTGACGGTAAGTCTGGAGATCCCCACTATGATGTGGTGACGATGAAAAGGGTGGTAGTGTCCATCCACGGGTACAAGGTCAACCGTGGAGGGGATGCAGTGATTCCCACGGGGACGCCATAGTTATAAGGAGGGTGGGTATTTCCCTCCACAGCTAACCTGTCACCATGGAGTGGGGTCTGGTGACCCTATACAATGTATCACATGTGCCATCCTGTCCCCATTCCAGGTGGACTCGGAGCACTACACCCTCCCACTGGTGACAGAGGACAAGAACCTCCGCATCGGCCAAGAGGGGAATAACATCATCCTCCACACTGCTGCAGGAATCCGCATCCTCTACAACACAGCCACCTTCCTCCTCATCACTGTCCCCGACGTCTACCGCGGCCGGCTGTGCGGCTTGGGCGGTGACTATGACGGGGACCCCAGTGACGACTTCCGGCTGCCCAGTGGGGCACTGGCAAAAACCACCCAGGAATTTGTCACCTCCTGGAAGGTTCCAGAGAAGGACAGAGCATGCAGTGATGGCTGCGAAGACGGTGTGTGCAGCAGGTGTGATGTCGCCAACGAGGCAACGTACGGCAGGAACGGATCCTGCGGGATCATCCGTGACGCGGAAGGGCCGTTCCGGGGGTGCCACCCGCGTGTCAGCCCCGTGGAATATTTCACCCACTGCGTCCACGACGTCTGTGCCGCCAGCGGGGACCGCGCCGCCTTGTGCCACGCGCTGCAGGCATACGCCGCCGCTTGCCAGGCCGCCGGCGCCACAGTCGGAGCATGGAGGACGAAGGATTTCTGCCGTAAGTCAGGCGGGATTTCACCACTCTTTTCCTCAAAAGCCACATTTCCTCCTGGAACAAAAAACCCTGAAATTTTGGGAAAATGGCTTTCAGTTTAAAAAAAAATATTTTGGAAATAATTTCCCCCAGTTTGGGAAAACCTTCCTCATTTTGGAAAATGTTGAAAAAAGGTTGAAAATCATATGTTGAAAAAAAGGTTGAAAAATGTCCCCTCCGTTTTAAAAACATCTTCACATTTTGCAAAAATTCTTTCAAATTTTGGAAAAAATTCTCCAATATTAAAAAATCCTTTAAAAGTGCAAAGATTTCAAATTTTAAAAAAAGCCTCAATTTTTAAAACAATTTGCTCAAATTTTAGAAAAATTGGCTTGTATTTTGAAAGAAACATCCTCCCAATATGCAAAAATTCCTTTAAAATTTGAAAGTTCTCCTGCAATTTTGATGAAAAACCTTTCAGTTGTGAAAAAGGGCTCAAGATCTGAAAAAATTACTCAGCATTTTGAAAAACAATCAAATTTTGTATGAGTCCCTTTGATTTGGACTTTTTTCCTCCAATTTGAAAAAAACATTTTGAAAAAATGTATTGTGTAGAAAGCCTTCCAATTTTGCTAAAACCCCTCAAATTTTGAAAAAAAAGCTCAAATTTCATGAAGAAAAAAACATAAATGTTTTTAAGACACCCCCCCCCCATCCCAGTTTTGGTAAAAGACATCAAATTTTACTGAAAACACTCCAATATGGAGGAAAAATGCCATTTTGGAATTATGCCCTCCAGTTTCAAAAAAGAAATACAATTTTAATAAGGAAAAAAAACCCCAGTTTTGATAAACACACTC
Source organism: Lichenostomus cassidix (assembly GCF_008360975.1). Classification (NCBI taxonomy): domain Eukaryota; kingdom Metazoa; phylum Chordata; class Aves; order Passeriformes; family Meliphagidae; genus Lichenostomus; species Lichenostomus cassidix. The sequence continues at coordinate 6,051,346 of NC_139511.1, forward strand.
AGCCTAGGAAAAAGCCTCCCATTTTGAAAAATAATCCCTCAAATTAAAAAAAAAAAATCAAAACTAATTCTTTTCCTGAAAACCTTCCTATTTTGACCAAAATCCTGCACATTTTGGAATTGTCTCAGCAGTGGTGTTTTTTTCCTTTTTCCCCAGCCCTGTCCTGCCCTCCCAACAGCCACTACGAGCTCTGCACCCGCACCTGTGACCTCACCTGTGCTGCCCTGGTGGGCCCTGCCCCCTGCACCTGGGGGTGCTTTGAGGGGTGTCAGTGTGACGAGGGCTTTGTCTTCGATGGGGACACCTGTGTGTCACCCGAGCGCTGCGGCTGCCTCCACAGGGGACGCTACCTCAAGGTCAGGTGACAGGGCAGGTGACACCTGCGGCTGGGGACTGGTGGGGTTGGTTTGGTTGGAATCAGGTTGGGGGTTGGGCTGCCCTGTCTAGAAAGTTCCAGAGGGTTTGGGTCAAAAAAGGACAATTAACAGCAAAGAGGATGATCGGTGGGGAAAATAAAGGACAGGTAGCAAGAGAGTGGCCAGGAAAAATTAATTAATAATTGATGAGGAAAAAGGAGCAATTAATGGAGAAAAAAGGACAAATAATAGGGAAAATTTTTGATTAGCAGGGAAGAAATTGCCATTAACTGGTTGAGTTGCCCAAACTCCCCCAAATCCACCTGAATTTCTCACTCTCTGGGATTTCCCTCTTTGGAAGTCAAGAAAATCCCCCAAAATCTGGGAGATAGGGCTTAACCTCTGAGATTTCCAATTCCAGGCAGGTGAGACTGTCACCTTCAACAACTGCTCCAAGGAATGCCAGTGTCACCCATCATGGGGATTGGTGTGCCGGGACACGCAGTGTCCCCAGGACCAGGTGTGCATCACCCGTGACGGGGCACAGATGTGCGCCAGCAGGGAAGGCCACTGCCGGCTCACACCTGGAGCCACCTTGACCACCTTCGACGGCATCGCCGGGCCCCTGCTGGCCAGTGGCACCTACAAGGTGTCAGCCCTCTGCGATGAGGAGTCACCAGATTGGTTCAAGGTGGTGATGGAGGTCAGCGACTGTCGTGACATGAATGTCCCTGCGGCCACAGCCGCCATCGTCTTCGTGCGCGAGGGCGTTGTCAGCGTCAACGGCAACATGGAGGTGTGGGTGAGTGGGGCAGGTGAGGGGTTTTGGGGTGGTTTGTGTCAATCTGGAGAGATTTGGGCAAAAATCTCTCTGGATTTTCCCTGGTAGTGAGTAAATTGCTTGAGGTGATTTTGCCCCATAATGAGCCATTTTTGCCAAAACAGAAGAGTGATTTTGACTCTAGCCGAGCTAGAGCCCTTTGCCCAAGAACAAACTGGATTTTTATCCTTTTTTTCATAATTTTCTGTAATCTTCCCAGGTCAATGGCCTCTTCACCCGGCCCCCCACCACCATCTCTGACTCCGTCTCTGTGGCATCGTCTCCCGGGAATGTCACCATCACACACCGCTCTGGGATGTCTGTCACCATCACCCAGGAAGGGGAGGCAACCATCACCGTGACCTCAGGCCTGGTCTCCCGTCTCTGTGCTCCCTGTGGGAATTTCAACGGAAACCCTAGAGATGACCTGAAGCTTCCAGATGGACGTGATGCCCGGAGTGTTGGAGAAGTGGTGGACGAGTGGAAATCCCGGGATTTTGCTGGGTGGTGAGTGATTCCTGACTGATTTACCCCAAAATCCAAGAAAATTGTCTTCCCACCCAGAAATCTGGCGATTTTGTTGGTGGGGGAGGGGCTGGGCAGATCCTGGAAGGAATTTTCCAGTTTCTTTGGTTTCATCCGCAGCGACTGAGGCAGAATCCTGTGGGAACGAGCCAGGTAAGCGACCACTTTGCCAAAAAAATGAGCCATCTTGCATTATAAGGGGCATTTTTTTCCCCAGCAATGAGATTTTTTCCCAATAATGAGCAATTTTGCATAATAATTACCATTTTTGCCCCAAAATTCGCCAATTTCCCCAATATCAGGCCATTACGCACAATGTTGACCCACTATTGCATAAAAATGACCCATTATTTATATATTAACAATCCATTTTGCATAATACTTTCCTATTTTTGCCAAAATTGACCCATTTTCACCCAAAATGATGCATTTCTCTCTCTTCCAGCCACATCTTCCACCAGAGCCGCCAGGAAGTTGATGCTCCCGTCTATCCCGTCCAATAAGTGGATCCACCTCAAACTCCCCCAAATTTGGGAAAATTCTGGATTTTGCCTCAAATCCATGAAATTTTCCTGGATTTTCCCCAAATGGATTAACTCTGTGTGGATCCTGATGGCCTGATATACCATTCAACCCCTAGAACTCAAAAATATATCAAATTCAGGTCAAAAATACCCAAATCCCAGTCCTCTTTCCCAGTATAAAAATTATAGTGCCAAGGCTGGTTTTGATACAACAGTCAATAAATGCTTCTGAAGGCTTTTTTGGGGTGTGAATTTGAGGTTTCTTTGCTAATTTGGAAAACTGGGGGGTCATCATTCTAAATGTGGGCCAATGTGACCCCTCCAAGTGTGGGGCACTGGGATCCCCATATGGAGCATTGCAGCCCCAAAGTATGGGGCATTCTGACCCCAAAGCCCAGGACACTCTGACCCCCAAATTTGTGGCACCATGACCCCCAGGTGTGGCATATCATAAGTGTGGCACAAGTGTGGGGCATTTTGGCAGCAAACTGTGGCCATGTGACCTAAAAGTGTGCAGCACTCTGACCGCTAAGTGTGGTACATTTTGACCCCATATGTGATGAAATGTGATTCCAAAGAATGGGGCACTGTGACCCCAAAATGTGGGGCATTTTGTCCCTAAAGCATGTGATTTTGTGACTCCAAAATGTGGGGTAGCATGACCCCCAAGTCTGGGCCAAAGTGATGCTGATGTGTAGATTGTTGTGAGCCCAAAGTGTAGTACATTGTGAAATCCAAGTGTGGGGCAATGTGATCCCCAGGTGTGGGGTGTTTTTACCCCAAAATGTGGGGCACTGTGACCCCTAGATGTGAGATATTGAGAACCCTATATGTCACTGTGACCCCAAAGTGGGGGATATTTGACCCCAAATAGCACACTGTGGGCCCCAAGTGTGGGGTGTCTTGACAGCAAAGTGTGGGACAATGTGAACCAACAGTGTGTGGCATTGTGGCTGCAAAATCTGATCCCAAAATGTGTGGCATTTTGCACCCAAAGTGTGAGGCACTGCAGCCCGTAAGTGTGTGGTATTGTGACTTCCAAGTAAGGGATATTGCAACCCCAAAAAAATGGGGCAATGTAACACCCAAGTGTAGGGCATTTTGACCCCAAAGTGTGGGGCACCATGAGCCCAAAGTGTGGGGCACCATGAACCCAAAATGTGGGGCAATGTGACAGCAAAAGTGGTGTGCTCTTACCCCTAAGTGCCCTTGGGCACTGTAACCCTCAAGGTTAGGGCACCATGACTCCCAGATGTGATGCCTTTTGATCCCAAAGTCTGGGGCAATGTGATGCAAAAGTGTGGGGCATTGTGACCCTAAACTGTGGAGCAGTCTTACCCCAAAGTATCGGGCACTGTGACCTCGCAGTGTGGGACATCGTGGCCCCCAAATTTTGGTCCTTTTGACCCCCATGTGTGGGACACTGTGCCCTACAAACATGGAGAAATGCGACCCACAATTGTGGGGTGCTGTGACCTCCAAGTCTGGGCTGCTGATACCCCACAGTGTGGTACACTGTGCCCCCTAAGTGTGGAGAACCTTAACCCCAAACTGTGGGACATCATGACCCCCACACGTTGGGCACTGCAGCCCCAAGTGTGGCGCATTGTGACCCCCAAGTGTGGGACATTTTGACCCCAAATTATGGGGCAGTGTGACCCAAAAGTGTGGGGCATTGTGACCCAAAAGTGTGGGGCATTGTGACCCCAAATTTTAAGGTAATGAGACCCAAAAGTGTGGGGCAATATGAGCCACAATTTTGAGGTGTTGTAGCCCCAAAGTCCAGGGCATTGTGACCCCAATATTTGGGGCAATGTGGCCCACATGCCCTTCCCTCCCGTCTCCCCCCTCCATGCTGAATCATCTCTCATTCCCTCCCCACCTCTTTTTCCCTCTTCTTGCTCTGTTCCCACCTGGATTCTCGGCCACCCAGGCCGTGAGGTGGAGACTCCCAATTCCTTCTCATTTACCTCCATGGGAGCAGGATATCCAAAGTCTCCCACCCTGACTTGGGAAGTCCCCAGATCTCCAAGTTCTTGCCTCCAAAATAATAACAAGTACTTAAACCTTGGCAGTGGGATCCAAAATTCCCAGAAATACGGGAGGACCTGGAGGAATTCCCAGATATTTTCGCAACAACTTGGGTCCAGCAAAAAACCCTTGGAATTCTTCTGAAATAAAAGCTGCAAAAATAAGCAAAAAGGTTTTTAACCATTTTTTTCCCATTTTTTCCTCTCAAAGTCTGGCATTTTCTGGGTAGTGGATGTATTTCTGGGGAGAAAAGTGGGAAAAGTTGATGTGCAAGTAATTTTCAAGGAGGGGGTCATGGGATTGGGCAGGGGCTTGGTTGGGGGAGGGAGTTGCCCCAAGGTGATGGGAGGGGTTTGAAGTTTTTTGGTGTGACCCAGAGTGGAAGAAGGCCTTGGGGGTGGCAGGGGCTGGGAGAGAGGTTTGGGAATGGGGGATTTGTGTGCTCCAGGTGTGGGGAAGGGGTTTTGGGATCCCCCAAGGTGAGGGAGGAGGTTGAGGTGAGGGGCAGCAATTCTGCCAGGCACTGGAAGCACAGGGAGCACTGGAGACAAAACTCAGCTGGCATATTTCAAATGTTATGTTACTCAAATATTCCCATTCTCAATCAATATTCAACTATTGCTATTGCAGTTGGGGGTTTTTGTTTGATTTTTTATGACTCAACAACGAAAAACAGGTTTTTCATTGTCTTCTGAGTCAAGAATGACCATCATCACATTTTGCAATCACATTTCTTGTCACCTCACCATGATCTCCTCATGTGAAAGGAATTTTTATTCTGAAAACACATTCATGGTCTGATTATTTTTCCCTTTGTTTGTTTATTTGTTTTTATGGGGGGGTTGGGGATTTTTTTGTTTGGGTTTTTTGTTCGTTTGTTTTTTGGGGGTTTTTGTTGTTGTTGTTAGTGTGGGGGTTTTTGTTTGTTTTGTTTCCTTGGGGTTTTTTGTTTGGGTTTTGTGTCTTTTTTTTTTAAACTATTAAATTAATCAGTTGCGTATTTGCAACGCTTTCTGAGCCCTGGAAAATCTTGAGTGTGCAGGGTGTCTTGGAAGCCTTTTCAGGTGGTTGTGTTGTAAGAGATCAATTGCAATAAATCAAAGGTTGATCAATATTTTGTCTTTTCCTCGGAGACAAATGCATTTAACTTTTCTTTGTGTTTTAATGGAGAAAAACTCCACTGACACGCAGGGGCTGGGCATTAACTCTTAAATCACCATTATTTGAGAATTTATTCTGTTTCAAGTATTTTTATAACACAGTCACAAAAGATGCCCAAGTCTCATGGAGACTAAAAGCTGTTGCTTTAAAAACATTAGGAGAATGAACTAAAATCCTTAATTAAAAAAAAAAAAAAGGATTCCCTTAAAATAAGAGCAGGCAGAGCTTGCATATTCCATGTGGTGTTTTGCCACCTGTTCAAGCCAAATATCCTGCAGCAGTTTTCCAGGAGGAAAAGCTCCCTAACTCAAAAGTACAGCCAGTTGTTTCTACATCAAAGATGAAATGCAGTTTCTGCCTCAAAATCAGCAGTCTGAGGAAATGCCTCCAATTAAAACAAACAAGTCTCCTTTTGTTTCGTTGTTTTTCTTTTCTTTTTTTGTCTTTTGCCTGCAGGTGCCTACATTTTATTCGATTTTTTTTAAGATCATGCACTAGTTTTGGCTGCAAGGCTACAATTTAATTTACTCCTTAGTTGCAGCCCAATCATTCAAACTTTCAGTAAATTAAAAATGCCACCTTAAACTTCCACTGAAAACCTTGTGGGAAAGGGGAAGTGCAGCTTTGATAACAAAGCACAGAAACATAAAACAAAAGGTGTGAGTCTCACATTTTTTCACAGAATACCTATAAAGTGATCAACCTTTTTGTCTACCTACTTGTCAGACTAACTTAATTTGGAAAAAGAGATTTATAATACCATAGTTAGGGACACCTTCCAGTAGATCATGTTGCTCCAAGCCCTGTCCAACCTGGACATCAAAACTTCCAAGGACGGGGAAGCCACACATTCTACCCTGATTATTGGACTCCTAATGAGTCACAGGCCTGTGTTTTGCTCTGGAATCCAGTATTTTTGACTGAGGTCTCAATTTTCCAATGATCTTTTGTATTTGATGGTTCCACACAGCCGCTCTGTGCTGGGGGAGAGCAGAGTCCCAGCACAGGCAGAGGAACCCCAGTTTGTACCTCTGTGCCATGGCACAGAGCAAGTGCTCTTCTTTCAGAGTATTTCCACAAGCAAAACCAATGAACATTATTTCTGGACAACAGAGAATTTTTTTTCACCTCACTGTAGAGCTTTTTACTTAAAGCAGATGACCTCCCTTTTGAAATAAAAAGGGCCCAGGAGTAAAACCAGCTCCAGCCTCAGAGACTGAGTCACCTCTGCAATCATTTCCTGCCTACAAATTCCACTATAAAAATACCAAAGATATTATATTCCTGCAAAATAAACCTACATGTTTAGATATGTCTTTGTTCATAATATTGGTCCAGCTCCGGGAAAGAGGAACAGGTGTAAATGTGTAACTGAGCTGGATGGAACAAGACAAGGCCAGACCATGAAAAAAGGAGGAAACGATGGCATTGCCCCATATATCACTGTGATCTGGCACTGCTAAGCCTCAACCCCCTCAGAGCTGAGGTACTATTGTGATAGTGGTGCCTTGCCCAGCCCTAATACTGCAGAAAACTGCAAGAATCAGGAGCAGGCTGCAATGCCAGGTGGGCCAGAAACAGGAGAAACTGTGAGGAAGCTGTGTGCTGTGTGACTAAACATTGATCTCCTGCCAAAAACACCTGCTTTCCACCACTGCATCCTTCCTGCTGTCCGCCAGCAAACCTTCTCCTTCTGCCTCTGCCTTCATCCCTGGTGTGGCAGAGAGCTGGCAGGGCAGTGAGTGAGGCCAAGGCTGTAATCCTACTGTGTTTTGCACAGTTTTGGGCAGCATTTTCAAGCTCTTTGAGCTGTTCAATAATGTCCTCAGACAAAGGAGCTAGGAATTATAAACCCAGCACCAGGCAACGCAGTCAGTGCAGAAAAAGTTCAGTGACTTTCTCTGGTGAAGCTGGAGCAGAGCTGGCCTGCCTGTGGGCTGTGCAAGGAGGGGGCTGTGCCTCTTGATTAAAAAAACAAACCAAAACCAAAAGTGTCCTTTTCACTGATGAGTTGTGCAGAGCAGGATGGAAACGAGGAAGGCGTGGAGAGCTGATGGAACACGAAAAGCACCAGGAGAGCTCTACCAGGCCCCTGAGGATGAGCTGCAGCTTCACAGGCCCCAAACGCAGTGAAGAAAGGAGGGGCAAGAGAGGAAGGAATATCTCTCAAAACAAGAATAAGCCACACTTTTAGCTTGGCTTTCACTGCAGGAAAGATATCCCCTGAAGCTTCTAAATCCATATTCTGGCGCTCTGTCCTGGAAAAGCCCTCTCAGTGTACTTTGTGCAGAATAACACCTCATGGAGGGCACAGGGAGCCCCTCTGGGGCTGGTTTGAATGCCCAACTTCTAAAGGTGCTCTGGAGTGTTTTGGCTGTCTCAAGGTGTTTAGGGATGTTACAGGCTGTATCCCTCTGGAAAGGCCTGGGAAAGAGGTAATAATTACTGCTAATTTGTAAATGCCTTTCTTTGCCAGGCGCAGTAGTGTCTTGGCTGCACTTCCCCTTTTCCTCAGAGGTGATTTCTTTATGAATCACCAAGGGAAGAAAACAGTATAAACTTCTTTTCCTAGCAATTGATTCTGAACCTCCCTCAGAGTAATTTTGGCAGTCCTGGATCCATAGAAACTCAAATAGGACTTGACTCAGTCACAAATCCAAAAGCTATGGAGGTAAACCTTCCTGAAATTTGGGATCTTTGTGACAGGAGCTTGAAGCAATAACCTCACCTCTCTCTCTTCTGTATAGCTAAATAGATGTGTACAGATAGTTATTTGCTTGTTTACAATTATTTCTCAGAGCACTGAACTATGGATTCACTCATTCATGTAGAATCAAAGGCAAATGGGAGGGGGAATTGTGTTTCTGTGCCAGTCTACATGTTTTACTGCTTCTTCAAGATAAAGGAAATGAGGATCTGTCTGTCTGCTTGATGCAGAGGGTGATTCACACACCTATTACAACAGAAACACAAAAGCCATATAGCTGTAAAGCCAATATAATTAGAACTGGATATAATTAAAACAATTGGCTGATGGCAAACAGGCTCTACAGCCCTGTACAGCTGTTCTCAAAGGAGAATAAACAGAGGTAAAATGCAGCTCTGCTCAGTAAATTAATTAAAACCCACAGAGATTATTGTGTCATGTGAATCAGAGTACTTTTGCAGAAGCTTTTAAGTAACAAGCTTTGTGTTATGGTCTCTCAGACACTTAGAAGTAGCACTATGACTGGGATGGCTCTGTAAGGAAATAAATGAGCTTCTGGACATACAAGATTTCCTTTGTGTCTGAAAATGGTTAAGAAAGGTCTTAATATGAATGAGAGAGAAATTTACAATGAACAAAAAACAAACAACAACAACAAACAAACAAACAAATACACACCCCCCCCCCCCAAAAAAAAAAAGGTGCTTCATTCATTCTCCTGGAAAGGGCACAGTTAATGAAAACAGAAATGCAAAATCTTCTGGAAAAGAGAAAGAAAGTGCTTTCTTTTTTATTTTTTTCTAAATCCAGGAAGAGTGATATCCATGGTAAAGCCACATGGCAAATTATATTCATATCTTATCACACTTAATGAGATTAGAAGTGCCATGAAAGGGCAAGTCAATGCAAAACCACAGGTGACCCTGCTGCTGACAGCCTCAGCAGATGTAGAAAATGAATCACTGTCCTGTAAGTCCCTGCAGAAATGCTTCAGGGGCCTGCTTAATTCTTAATGCCTTCCCAGCCTGCTAAAAATAAATCAGTATTAATTCCGTTAAGGAAAACACCTACTTTTATTTTGAGGAGAGAAACAAGTCTGTCCTGCTTCAGGCAGTGGGGAAAAGAAGAGATGCCACCCAAGGAAAAGGCACAGAATTCCTCAGTGAAGCCATGAGGTCCAATAAATCACAGCAACAAACACACTCTGGTAAAGCAAAATGTGTGCAACACCAGTGATCAACTGATGTAGGTTTCATTCTTTACACAAGAAGAGTTAATCAGCAAACAAAATCACAGTGACAGGGCAGTTTGAGCAGGAGTCCACTACAGCTCATCAGAATATTCACATGTTTCTCCCAGGAAAGATTCATTCCAGCATGATTACAAAACCTAAACCCTTCCTGGGGGCCAAATCAGGTGTTTCAGGTGGAAGCCAAGGCAGAAGCCAGGCAGGGATGAAGGGCTGCTCTGGGCTCTCTCTTCCCACCGCGTGCCCAGGAACTCCTGCCTCAATGCTGGCATAAGAGCAGTGTCACTGCTGCAGGACAAAAGGACATTTCCTCACACATTCATGGACTCTGAAATACCTCGTGTGTTGCAATGGCTCTGATTTTTATGGCACACACCTGTTGGAATGACACTGAACTCCAGCCCAGACATTTGGATGCAGGACAGATGCCAATGGCTCGCTCCTGTACAGGTGGTGCAGCCTTGTTAAGTGTGTAAATAGAAGGGAAAAGGAGCCAGGAATTGCTGGGGAATGGTGAGAAAATGGGCTGGATCAGCCTCTGGGATTTTACATGGGATGACACCTGTGATGGAGAAGTGATCCAAGGAGGAGCAACTTCAGCCAAATAGCCTTGTATTTGCCCCAAGCTAGAGACACAAGCATGGCTCCCATGGCTCAGAACGACTGGGTTTGAGTCCATGGCCATGTCTGGACAGCTTGATGAATATCCATTCTCTCCAGAAAAGCAAACTACATATTTCTTTAAACTGCTCTTTTGACCCTGCAGAGGGAAACAGCCATTTCTTTACAAGATGCATTAACAAAAGTCAAACCATTGTCCTTGTCCTGTGTGTACCAACTACTTTTCTCTCTCTTTGAAATATCTGCAATTTTCTTTGTCACTTGAGACCAGGAACTCCCAACCACCACCAGACCTACACCCTCAGGCAGCTGGTAAAACCCTGAGCCACAGCAAATTCAGCATCAAACACATTTCAAAGCCATCTTAACTAAAATGTGTACAAAGTATGCTAATCTTTCACTCAGAGCTGACACATGCTGCAAGGAGCAGCTGTGTTCCCGTGTAGTTTTTGTGATATAGATTATATGCCAGTGATGCTGTATTAAGCCTAAAGAAGAAGGAAAGAAAGATAAAAGCAGTTTATGCATAAGATTAAGCAAGTGGGATCCCTAAAATGTCCTTTTTCTAGCAGTGCTTATGGGGCTATTTTTCGTGGAAGCAGGAGGCAGAGCAGGCTGAGCTCTCTGGCCCAGCGAGCATCTGGGGCACTTTGTGCACCAGGGTTCAAGTCATGCAGCTTCACACACCACTTCTCCTGGATATCTGCTGGTTACAGGTCAGACTTTTATTGCATTCACAAGCTCAGTGCTTCCCTGGCAATCTCGGGAAATGACTCATATCATGACCTGAGTGCCAGACGTGCAAAGCTCAGACTGGCTGTGGGGCCAGGAAAGCAAAACAATCTCTGAGGAGGCAATTTCATCCCAAGCCCTGGTGGTCAGGAGGCTGAGAAGGACATGAGCACTGAGGATGCCATTGAAACCTTATCTTCATAAATAATTTGAGCATATAAATCAGAGTGATGGATGGTTGAAAAATACCTGGAAAGGTGTGTTAGTGCTGCAGTGGATAAGCTGCTTCAAATAACTTTTGTGAGGAATTTTAGAGTTATAGCTGGTCACGGCATTTTTCACATTGCACTGTGCAACTCTGCTAAACTTAGTGTCAATGTTTTTGTTGCTCTCATCTCTCATCATTTATGAATTATATTGAAAATTTTATCTCCACTGAATCCTTCTCCCAGCTAAAACAGTTTGCTATGCAAATGTTGCCTTCAGCTGCAGAAATCAAAGCTTGTCTTCAGCAGGACTGAGCTGTCCCTACCTTGTGCAGGTATAACTGCCCCTGTCAGCAGCCAAGGTCCTCAGGTGAGACATCTGTTATAACACTGCAAAAAAAAGACAGTATTTTCTTTATCCCTGGGGGATCTGAAGCATCCTTTGATAAGAGAAATTGAAAAGTTTGCAAAATTCTGTATAGAGAAGGATTGGCCTACCCACATGTTACGAATCAAGATGTTCAAATTCTTGGAGAAATTGAATAAAAATTATATTTTCAGGAATTGTCACTCACTATTTTATTTAGAAAGCTTGAGGTTCTTTACTCTTAAGCCTGATGCACCCCTTTGTACATCTAATGAACATGCTCGGAAATTTTTGCAATTTTCAGAATTACAGAGAACCAATAATTACATAATTTATTGAAAGCCATCTAATAATTGTACTTCTGTGATGTTTTCTGCATAATGTCTGTAATTATAAATAAATAGCAGATTTCATGTGTCCTTCTTAGAATAGCAAAATTGGCTAATTACTGAACAAGCAATGTTTTTCATTCAAATCCTAGAGCCTCTCCAGTTTTGCCATGTGTGGTGGATTTTATTAATATATAGGAGATGTTCTTTGTTAAGTGTTTGTTGTTTATATTTTCTTTCATAAAAATGTGTGGGAATAGCTGGTTTCCATTAGAAAATCAACTAGGATAATATTTAGGCATAAAGATGGGGATTTTTTTAATTATTGACACATGTAATGTTTTATTTATTATACAATAGTTTCAAGAGAGGCAAAATTTCCAATTCGGGAGCAAAACAGGGCAACCTGTCTGTAACTGGGCTGAGGTCTGAGGGCAGGTGAGAAAGCTCTGCTGGGAGCCAGGAGAAGAAAGAGCCAAAGGGAGGCAGAATTGGGAGATCTCATGATGGGAAGAACTTCTCTGCCTCCTGGAAATATTACTGCAAAGTGCAGGTACTTCTGAAGTTAAATTTTGTGTTAAACTGAGCACATTTAGCCTTCCAGGAATAGAATATAACACATAGATAACCTTTTATATTCAATTACAGTGTGGGGAAAGCTATAGCAAAATACAAATATGTTCATAAAAACACAAACAGGTGAATGGCATTTAATTCAAAATGTGGGAAATATCTCATGCAAAACTTGGAACTGAACATGACCTTTACTTTCCCACCAGAAAGTATCCCAGATTTTTTCTCTAAGTTTGCTCAGAATGTTTCTGGTTCCTGTAGTGTTCGTGAACACTTTGGATTTAAAGACAGAGCATGTCTCCCAGACTGTATTATCCCTAATTTCCCTGTCCTTGCAGGTGCAGCCCCTTCTGTTGGATGGCTGTTAAGCCAAACCAGGTGATGCCTTTATCTTTTCCTCTCCAAAAAATGAGATCTCCAAGAACACAGGTCAAGTAGATATTTACAGGCAGCCCACCATGTGAAAAGCATACTGTATATTCTGAACAGCTGTATCTTGTGTTATTGCTGGTGTCACTGTCATCTTTCTTGATTTCTGAACCTACAGATACAGGAAAACCTTTGTTTTCTCCTGATCTGGTGATTATTAACAACCAACAAAATGTGCAAATGCAAACCATTTTAAGTACAAAGCACAGGGCGACCCCAGCAGAGAGATGCTGTAAAAACCAGCGTGGTGAAATTACTGATGAAACATAAACCAGTAAATTATTGCACCTCTTTACAGAATGAAGGTAACACTCTGCCTTTTATGACAGAAATTACATTGAGGTGATTTTCCCGCTGTGGCAAAGTCGTCAAATATTGTGCAACCAGGATGGGCAACCCTAACAGGGGAGATGTGGCATGCTGGGTCTGCTTTCCCAAAAATGAGACTCCGATTTTGTACTGAGCTGTCACACAAACACCCACAAATTTTGTGGGAAAGGATGGTTGTATTGATGTTCCCAGTGACTGGCTGTATGAACACACTGGGAACTCAAAGACCCCACCAGGATGTGCAGTCATGGCAACTGAGAAATTTGGTGCATTCATAGGAGCAAAATAAGCACATCAGCATTTCCCCTGCCTTTGAAAAATGTGTTTAAAGGTCAGCAGGCCAAAACAGAACACTTCAGAATATGTTTAGCTTAGAAACGCATGCAAATTCTGTGTGGTAATTCATGGCTGAAACCTATAAATGTCTGAAAAGCCCCTGTAATGACTCCCTTAGCAGACACAATTCATGTCCTTTGTGCACATACAGGATGGGGAAGTGTCAACTTTTGCTTTGTGCCTCGTTTAAACATCATATATCTGTGCACTGCCACGGAGCACAACTCTGTCCCTGAGGTTCCAGAAGCTCAGAGTGAAATTCAGACTGAATACAAACACCAATAAAAATTGTAAAATAGATGTGCAAGACCAAAAGCCAGGAATTAATAGCAACCTGGTGCTGAATTAAGTTCCTACAGATGTTGCAAGGAAAGAAGGAAAGGGAAAAAAGAAAAAAAACCCTGACTGACCAACCAAAACTCCCACAAACAAATGAAACCAGACAGTGAAACAAGACAAAGTGAAACAAAACAAGCAAACAAACCAACCAAAACCAAAACCAAACAAGAAAATCCTCCAAAGCCTCTGGTGTATCACAGTGATTATTTGCTGTATCATAAATGCCACCTCAGGAGGGAAAAGGGGCACAGAGGGAAATGGTGACGCTGAGAAAGAAACAGCTTTTCTGAGCCCCAGGTCAGAAAAGCATCTGCTTATTTGTTATGTACAGTTCCATACATCCAGAATACCTTTAGGAAAACTTTTCTGCTTGTTTCTGTGAAATTCCCATCCATCTGACAGTGTTGCAATCTCTCACTGGTTTTATTTTCCATATTTGGTTTGTGTCTGAAAGCTGGAGATCCTGCCCATCCATGTCCAAACCAGCACTGCCAGGATTTTACAGCAAACCCTTTTCCACAGAAACAGTCAGGGGTCAGCACACCCAGGAATCTCAGAAAATGGAAGTTTACACCTTGAAATATGCAGGGCAGTGTGTGTTTGTGTGGGAAACCCTTTACACTATCAGGATTGCCTTCTCTTGAGCCTCAGGAGACAAATCTTTTGTGGTCAGTTTTTAAAGTCTTCTTTAAAAAGTTTTTTCTGAAAGTCTTGCCATGGGAATATTGTAAACAGCTGTGTTTGTTGATGACCTTTGCTGTATAATTAGATATATAGATATATACACAGTCCTGCAGTTGTTAGCAAAAAGTTAAGGAAGCAAATAAAGATGTAATACAGGGCTCTCCAAATAATTTGGAAGGATTTTTTGTAAATTTCAGAAAAAGCCTGTCACAGGAAGACTGAATCTAATTAGAGTAGCTAAAGATATGCAAGAGATAGCTGGAGAAAGGAAATAATAGCAGCATTTCCAGTGTTCTATCCTCACAGGAGCTCCAGATATGTGAGATATGTTCCATGTTTAGGAGAGAGAAAATAAAAGACAGGTGAAGCACAGAGTCAAAAAAGTTTTCAGCACTCTCTAACCAGAATGTTCAGGAGCTGACCTTATTTCCACAAGTTAAAAGTAGGAGTGAGTAGTATTTAACATATATACCCCATCTCCTTTGAGATTTTGAGCATGTCAGGAGCATAATGTGCGAAAAAATACATTCTTCAAATGAGGTGACACTGTGCCATGTGACAAAATAATTTAACATCATGGGAAAAATAATAAACAAGAAATTATAGAAGGCAACTCTATTAAAAATTAAAGAAAAAAAATGTATAATTTTAACCTAGTTATTCCAGATGACATCACACAGACAGGTCAAGGTGGAAACATTTTCTGGTGTCTCTCAACAAATCTTCTCAAGTCCTGACTACAGTTTTGGGGTAAGATGTGAAAAATCAGCTCTTGAAGAAGACTCCTTCCAGGAGTCTGTTTGGGAGTAATGGGAGTGGTTTTGACCAGTCTGTCCCAATGGCTTTGCACTCCTCATGAGGAGGAGCAAAGTCACTGATGAAAATGTGCCAAGAGGCAGAGCAGTGATGCCCTGGCAGATGTGCAGAGACCTGAGGGGTGCTATGTCTGTGCAGCCACAAATGTACAAGAGCAGAACAAAGCAAAATCAGAACACTCTGAGCAGAATGGGATACCTCTGGCAGATGATAAAAAATGACAGCACAGAGATACTTTTGGAAGGAATGAGTGCAAAATGCTTAAAAACCTTGAAAGGCCACTGGCAGTCTTGTAAGTTTGTGATGGACAGAGTTCCTGTTGCAGAAACCTCCTGAAACGAGCTCTTTTTTTCCCACATTCCAGATTTGTTATTTTTGCAAGCCATGGACACAGGAATGATGTTTGTGTTGAAAAAAGAGTTTCTGTGGAAAATCTCCAGATCATCTCCTCTGGCATCACAAAGTGGCCTCCGAAGAAGGGAATTTGCCTTCCCTGACCATGACAACAAACCCCAGGAAGATCCCACAGTGACAGAAGCTTGCAGTCTTGAGGGTCTGAGACTGGAGACTGACATGGAGACATTGCACAGAGTCATTCCAGGAGTGCTGGGAAAACTTGTCATTGTCTCAGAAGATGGAGATGACAAGCAGGATGGTTTCCTAGGTGCTCCTCAGAGGCAGAGTTTCAGTTTAAATCCTTAATTACAGCAGCTTTCAGAAGGATAAGTTGTGACTACGAGGCTCTGAAAAGGAGGAAGATTTCTAGGACAAATCCCTTGTTCAATTTACAACAAGGCTGAGAAGACAAGGTTGAGCCAATTTGAAGCAATTGATATTTAATAAAGACATGTGGTAGTTTTTGGTCTCAGTCTTAAACCACTCTGCTCAAATTAGTTTGTGTTAATTTCAAAGTACCTTTTTCAGAGTGCACTTCCTGAATTGCCAAGCCACAATTCTCAGCCACAAATGAAAAAAAAACCCAAACAAAAAAACAACAATACAAACACAGTCTCATCTGAATGAGTCCAAGGAAAATTAATCTATCAGGGTTTAATGAGTTACTTTCTTTTGAACAGAACTCTGTGTATCAATACTGCACACTCTGTAGAAATGTATATTCTGTCAATATCCACTTTTCTTCAAAAAAGAGAACTTATCTTTCTGTTACACAAAGCGTGATAACTGACTCATTTATGCTTTGGCATGAATCCAATGCTATTTTAAATCCCTATAACAAGTGAAGAAATAAAACTGATTAATCAAGTGCTGGATTTTAAAAAAGCATCTCAGTGGATATTATAAATCTGCCATTCATTGCAGTGCATGGCTCTTTTATTCCAAGCTAGTTCTTTTACTCTATGTTTGAACCTTTTTCATCCTTAGAGGAATTTTTGCAAACATGAACAAAAGCAATAAAGGAGTCCCAAGGGCCACAAGTTCATGTTTTGTAAGAAGGGCACAGGAGGGTGACACCAGAGATGACCTTGCAGAGATATCCATCAAGCTCAAAACCAGGCACTGCTCACACACCAGCTGTAGGGATTTTATTGTGTTTTGATGGCCAAGGGATTGCACTGTCAGACACACTAATATGAATTTTGCAGTGAAGTTTGATGAATTTGCCAGGGTTTAGTGGCTCTCGCTGGAGCAGTGAGATGATGGCTCACTGCATCACTTTAAAGCCATTATGACAAGAAGTTCTCTGTGTCAACACTGTTCTGCATCCATTTCCTTCATGGGAAATGGTGACTTAAACACTTCCAGGGCTCACCTTTTCCCCTACAGGGCTTTGTCTGCTCCTGTCATTAATACAGTAATGAGCACTAATTACACACTGTGTAATGCTGCATGGGGAAAAAATGAAACCTTGCTCCAGAAAGTGATGCCCAGAGCAGAGGTGTCTGAGCCTGACTGCTCCAGCACATGGCAAAACAGGAGCTGTCAAGTTGCTACCTCAGTGTATCTTTCTTCTGCTCAGCCAAATTGACAATTTAACTTCAGTCACTTTTAACAGGATGACATCTGCAAGTGTATTTCTGCTTACAGGCTTAAAAATGGCTGAAGACTACATGTGTTTTGAGCATTTATGAAATAAAAGCTCTCCAGCTAAGAAAATCCAAATGGCTGGGGTTGGTTTTTTTTCCTTTCTTTTTCCTTTTTTTTGTCCCCATAAAAACAGGATTTTGAATATATCATTGAGCCTTTACTGTGTACGTACTCCAAGGGCATAACAGGACAAAAACTGAGAACTGTCACAACCACCCTGATGCAGCTGATCTGGCCACTAACAGAGGGTTTTATCCCTCTCCACAAAATCAATGTTTCCTGGCATTTAATACTGTGCTGCAGGCATTAATTTGCTACTTATTTATATGGAAATCCAATAAAAATATAAAAGAAAGTTCTTTAAGACCAGATTGTGAATGGTGGAAAATGAGATTACAGGGAAGGGAAAGAAAGGAAGATAAAAGCTTTATTAGAGAGAATTTTTTTCTGGGTTTTTTTGTTTTGTTGTTTTGTTTGTTTTAATTTAAGTGCCTCCATCAACAATAATTGTGCTTAAAAATTCAAAGAGTGTTTTCCACGGCAGCCTGAACTCATGACTTTGGATTTTGTTCTTCTGCCAGCACTTTTTGCCAGTAGAACTGGGTTGCTGAAGTACCTCTTTGAAGAAGTGGAGCAGACAAGGATTTAGGGTGACACCATGGCCAGGTGCCTTCTGCGCTGTTTTTAGACATGTTAGCTCTGAGCATGAACCTGGTCTGAGAACTTGATCCTCACCCCTGCCACAGTCTAATGAGCACATACAAGAGTTGATTTACACTAAGAATGGTGTTTCATATGAACATAAAGCATTAACTTTTATTTGGTTCCTCTTTAAAGATCTTGCTCTGTGTATTTTCCTGAGGGACTCACAGCCATGAGTTAATTAAGAAACTACCCTGTCATGGACAGCAGTTTTCTCAGGTGCTGGCTGGGGACACTCAGTTTTGTCAGTGTCATCTTCTGAAGCAGAGTAAGGTGTAATTTGTTGGGGTTTTTTTCCTTGTCAACAACTTGAATTGAAAAGGGCAGATTTTACCACCAAAATCAATGTATTCCTTTGGACACAGACACTACCTTCACCCTAATAAGAGTGAAAATTAAAACAAAAATAAGATAAACATGAGACGAGATCTTCACGAATACAAAAAGCATTTCATACAGCACATATCAATTTTATTGGCCAAGTCTTAAAATGTTTGTTTCTCAGTGTTTAAAAAAATTTTCCCTGATCCCTGGGGTTTTGGAGGAACTTCAGAACAACAAGAGGTTTGTGTTTGTTCTCACCACTTTGTTTCTAGCCTTGCTGAAATCAGCAAGAGCCATACCTGGATTCAGCTGTTCCTCTCAGGTTTCTACTCACACATTTTCTGGTGTAAGGTTTGTTTGCCCACAGATCTCACAGCATGCAGAGATTTTCCTTTTGGTACACAGATGCAACTTTAATTAGGGTTGTTCTCTTCCAATTAGTTTATTTTAACCACTGGTGTGCATGTTTTTTTCCTCCCTGGACATTATTTACCTTCCATGCAGCTTCTAGAAATGCATAAAGGAAAAATAAAAATCTAATCAGTGTGGCATCCTTCACTTCAGCTTTTAGCTTGTCTAATACATTATTTGCCCTATAATGTGGTGTAGAGGGCTCATAAGTGTAAAATAAAATCTTCTGTTGAAAGTCCTAATTTTTTGGAACTTCCATAGTTATTTCCCACCTAAAACATGCTCTTTATTATTACATGTAAGCAGAGCAAATTAAAAGGCAGAATGTGCCACAACATAAAGGCGACTCTCTTTCTAAATTGCCATTTCAGCCCCCTCATTCACAAGTGCAGTGTGAGTCTAATGCTGACTCTGTGAACAGCCCACAGTGACCACATCTGAAAACATATATAAACAGTAACCAAATGTCTCCTAAGAAATACATAAAATATGGGGGTTTTTTATTCTTCCATAAACAAGTCATTTATTTCACCACAATGCCTTTTCTTTTTTGATTTGCCCATTTCCAGCAAGTGAATGGCTTGAGAATTGATTAACTGCTTTCTCACATCCATAACTACTGCTGATCGTGGGGAAACTTTGTATAGTGAATGTTGTTTTTTTCTTGATTTTTTTGGGGGGAAAAAACCCCAAAGGTCACTATTTACCATTTCAGAAGTTCTTACTTTGATGAGCCCTGCAGGTGTACACTGCACAAGATATTCAGCATGAAATGACAAACACAATTTTTAATGGCAACCTTTTGAAAACCACAGGTTTCCTATAGCTCCTTGACACGCTAAATTTTTATTTATATCTGGGTGAAAGCAGATTGCTCTCAGAAAGAGAAAACTGCAATCTGTCCCTTGGCATTTTCATGGCTGATAGGGCTTGATCTGAACTGCCAAAATGGCTAGGGCTTCTCTGAGGAAGGAAAAAGAAACACTGACCTGGGCTGAATGCCTGCAAATACCCGTGGAAGAAATGCAGCCTGGCTAATAGGATGGAATTGCTATGAGAACACATTACATTTTGGATATAAAAACACAGGCTCTGTTCTTAGTGAGAGCCTAATCAGGTAGCTAATAAAAGTGGCTTAGCATTCAGATATGCATAAATTAAACAACTGCTCTTACACAGTGCAGAGATGGACAATGTTCAATCTGCACCATGTCTCACACTGCTGTGAACAACCCCCAAAAACACCTTGTGCAGGAAGGAAGAGCTGTCAGACTGAAAACTGGGGCCACTCAGGTTGGACAAATCGCCCATTAGTTAATGAAGATGCTTTTAGATTCTTCATCAGGATAAACATCTTCAGAAACCATGGGAACACTTGTTGCTAATCACTACACATTCACCTTTTGTCTCAAACCTCAATGTGCCTCATTCTTCCTTCTGCTCTCATTGTCAATTTACATCGACTTTCTATTCTTCCTCTTTTTTTTAATTCACAGATGAGGCAAGCAAATACACATCATCATCATCATCCCCATCCTCATCATCATCATCATCATCATCATCATCATCTTTTTTATGTTTTGAATTAGTAAAGAAATTATTTTGAACATGGAAAATTTAAAATAAAAGAAGTCATTTGGAAGTACACCTTCAGCCTCACTGCTGGTTGGATGTGGAGACATGGAGCTGCAGCAGCCTCACGTCTGTCAGATGCTGCATTCAACAGTTCTAACAGAAAATGCTTATATTTTCAGTTACATGTTTGTGAGATGATGAAAATAATCCTCAAGTCCACATTTTTACAGCAAGAGACTGATAAAAGAGAGAGCTTCCCTTTATGGATTTCCAAGAGGAAACATCCCCCGAGCTGACCAGAGCTCTGAAGTGCCCAGGGGGAGAGGCAGCTGTTCCTGCCTTATCCTCCTGCTTCAGCTTGCTAACTGAAATGGATGCTGAAGATCCCAAAATGAGGAATTTCCTGCAAAATGCTGTAGAAATTTGGATGGAAAAAGAAAGTGAACTCCTCAAGTAAATAATTCCTCCAAATTGCCTCCAAAATCCTGTCAGACTTGAAACAAGAAAGCTGTTTTCAAGTAGAAGAAAGCAAAGTCAGTGATCATGAGAGGAGGGATAAAAGAGAAACTTCTGCACAGGGAAGAGATCTGTGCTTTTGCCAAAAGTGTAATGTGTCAGACTTGCTCAGATAGGAAGTGAAGATGACTTCTCTCAGTGCAGAAAACTCTTCTGTGGAGGAGAACCAGCTGGGAGGAATTAGGTCTGACCACAGACTGTGTGAGGTTTATCAGCCTCGAGCAGATCTAACACAGTGGTGAGCAGGGGAGAGGGATTGGCAGTTCTGGTAAGAATAGAAACAAAACCCTCTGTCTGATTTCCCGGGAAATCCCATTTCCCAAGAGCACAAACAACAATTGCACTATCAGCCAATCCATCCCTCCCCACTCAGAGCTGGGCTGTGAGAGTGGGTCTGGCTGCTGCCAGGCTGGGGATCTCGAAGGGAAGGGAATAAAAGTCCTGAACTTACTTCTGTTGTCACAAAGGAAAATGTTTTGCTCTTCTCACACCTGCTTTCTCTATCTTCATGCCTTTACTCAAGGAAGACTCCAGCGTGTCCACAGAACAAGTTTTTCTGGGGAATCAGTGTGAAATTACTGACAGAACCAGCAAAACACTGAGAAACTTTGGTGCTTTATGAAATGTCTAAACCCATGACCTTACATCAACCAAAATTTTCCTTTGTCTGAGAAGGCAGTGTATGGTAAAGAGCACAGAGAAGAGGAAAGAGGCTTCTCCTTGTGCACAGAGAAAGGATTTTAAACAGGAGCATTTTCAGCCAGTGTGGTCCAAGCCGACACTGTCAGTTTCTCCAAGTACTTTTATCGTTTGCTGGGGAGCCTTTTCAACACATTATTAAATTTAAAAAAAAAAAGTCAACTTAATCTTGGCTTACTAAATCAGCATTTATCTTTCTACTGCAATTCATTTTCTCTGAGGTTGTAAGATTTAATCTGAGGGGTTGTAAATATAGTCCAAAGGGTTCTCACACTGAAATGCAGAGCTTTTTTTTCTTTTTTTTTCCCCTGACTATCTTTAATACCTACTGAAAGAGACCCACATTGGAGAGATCCTAAACTCACAAGCTGGTTTATTTGCCTGTTCTCTTGAGTAGTATTCTGCCTAATCATCCTGGAACACAGTAGTTGGCAGCTCTTCTATCTATCCACGCTGACAAACTAGATATAAAATAGTAGGAATAATACAATCCTTTTTTGACTATCAATTTTTAAAAAAACCCTTATTTATTGTAGACTTGACCAGTATTCATTTACTTTAAAAATACTTCCATTTCTTCCTCTTGGTATCATAACTGTATTAACTGTAATGGATAACTTCATTAGATTTAAGGAACTTGGGAAATGTTATATTTGACAGAGTTGTTTTTATAATGGAGATCATAATTTCTCTTTCTAAAAAAACGAAAAATCATGTTTATTTCTGCGCTCTTTCATGTCTCTAGAACTAGGTCCAATAACTACTATCGACCTAAAATGGTTTATGTTCTCCACCTCACAAGGTAATTAATAATCTCAAAACTGAATATAAATTTGCCACAATGCTGCTCCTAAAAATTCTTGGCTTTCAGTAGCATCACACCACCTAGGTGAAGAAAAATAAAAAGAAAAAGAGACACATCAAGAGAGAGAAACCTAAATCTCCGTTGTTCGGCTGTAGCCAAGTGAGGGAGCAAATAAAACAAAAATTGCTTAAAAAACCTTTGTTTTGCACATAAAGCAGGTTGAAGAAAAAGCATCATTATATTTGAAACAGGAAGGACTAAGCACCACAGGATTTCACAAGAAAAAGAAGAGCTGTGGTAGAGCCTGAACAGAATCAGGTGAACTCCACATCTTTGGGGAAGAGAAGCTCAGGAGATTTTCTTGCTGACACCTTTTGCTTCTCTCCCCTTTACTGTTTCTAAGGCATGTCTCAGTTAAATGTTTCTGAGTTTGTTTCCCCTTCATGTCTTTTTGGTCTGTGTTAGATCCCACTTCCCACCTCTGCAAATAACAGCTCCATCATGGTCCTCCCTGTGCTCTGCAGCAGATCCCAGAAATCCCAGAGGCTTTTCACAGAAATCTGGGTCTATCCTGGCTCTGGCTGAAAATCCTTCATGCAACACTGAGGGAAAAAGAAAAGGAAAGAAAAAAACCCAAACAAATTAAATGGAAAAAAAACCAAAACCAAAACTAAACCAAACCAAAACTAAACCAAACCAAAACCAAAAGAAAAACAAAAAAACCCACCAACACCCCCCCCCCCAAAAAAAGAAACCAAACCCACAAACAAATAAAAATAAATCAAACGCACTCGTCACAATGAACAACTGGAAGAGGAGCCAACAGACAAACCAAAAAAACAAGCCAAAAGGACAGAGGCTCCTTTCCTCTGTGTTACATCTCTGGTTCATCATTTGGTCATAAGACAGAAACAATAACAGTCTTCAATCTTAAAAAAAATCTCTGGTTTACAGCCTTTTATGCAATATCTACCTTGCCTAGCATTTTGGGTTTCTAATGCCACAGGAATGGATCTCTGGAGCCACAGTGCCTAACCCATAATCCCAGAGCTGGCACTTGGCTTTCTGTTCGGGTCACTCTGGCAAATCTGTCCCTGTTTGCTATGCAAAATTTCATTTTCAGTGTGACAACTACCTAAGATGGATGGGGGAGGGGGAAGGGAAAAAATCAACTGTTTTATATTGGCCGTTTGTTTCTGTCTGTCTGCACTTATGTAAGATAAATATTTCATCTGAAGGAAGATCGGATGAGGAGGATTCACAGCAACTGGAGATAAAACTGCTGTGTAACTCCATGTGTTTCTGCTGCTGCCAGCACAGAACAGCACAATGCTGTGTGTGACAATCTCCAACCAGATGAGCAGGGGAGCCTAAAAGCTATTTATGTATTCCTGCAAAACACAGCCCCTGCTCAGTCCAAGAAACCTCACCCACAAAACATAGCCAGACAGAGCTTGCAATGCCTGCAGGTCCTTGCAGAAATGGACATGAAAATTTCTGCATGTCCCACGCTTGTGGCAGGTGGAAGAACTGACCAAGGTGTGTGTTTACAACCCCTTTCTTAGTCCAGAGAAACACTGGAAAAGGTTTTGAAATTCTTCCATATTGGCTTCAACATGAGCTCAGCTCTTGATCACTCTGCACAGTCAGTATGTAGGAAAGCAATGAGCATTTCTAAACTGGGACTTTTTGAAGAGCCTGTTCTACAGTTCCCTGGCAATTACCCTTTGAAGAGTTCAATCACAAGGAGATCTTAGGGATATATCCCAGGATTTGTAGGGCATTTTTAGATCAGCAGGCCCTGGTATTCCCCTCATTCTGAACCTTAGCTGCATGACAGCCCTGGGTTGGTGGTGATGGAAGAGATCTCTGACAGGACACTGATCACACTCTCAGCTTCCAACAGCATTTGAACTTCTCTTTTAAGTCAACCTTTAAAGTCAAGCCTTTAGGGTCTCAGATTCTAAACAAATTTTGGATCCAAGGTAGCCTGTTTTTAAAGATTGACAAGGCAACTCCCAAACAGTTACACTTTCAGGGCAAAATATTTTGCTCATTTAAACTTCCACGTGGTTCACATTCCTGTAATATTTCTGTAAAGATACTGAAAAATGTACCAAGACAAGATTAAACTCATCACTGTGAAGGTGAACAGAACTGAGCCCTTCAACCCCCCCCCCAAAAAAAAAACCCCAAAAACCAGCTAATGATGCTCTGTTTGGAGACAAGGGCTGAACCAAGTCCACCGTGGGCCAGCCAACAACCTGGCCAGGGACAGAACTGGAAGTAGTGCAGGGCTGAAAACCAGCACTCCAGCAGTGTTGGTCAAGCAAGGAATGGGCTCAAATGCAGCTTCCATGCTGATGGGTGAGACACAGGGTCAGGGAACACATGCAGAGGTCTCTGCAGAGGCTTGTTGGGGACAGCAAGGTCAGTTGGCATCCTCTGGGGCCTGACACATTCTCTGTGTTTTATTTATGTGAACAGAAAACCTCTTGCTGTCCCTCACAGTGGTAGGTAGCATCCACACAACACTGCATCTTGTCTGCCTGAAATAGGATTAAATAGTGACTATGGGAGACAAAATGCATAAACCACAAAGAAATGATCTAACAAAATCCTTTTTTTTTTATATTTAAGCCAATTACTTTCTCAGAAAAAATACCCAAACCTCCCATTACTGGTTTTACTGGGATGGGTCAGTTTCAGTGAAAAATTTGCTGAGAATTTATTGCAGTGTTTGGAGATAGAATGGAGAGAAAATATTACTAAAAAAAGGGGTATTTAAAAACAACCCTCAAAAACCCCAACCACCACAATCCAATGCTGGAAAACCATGGTGTTTTTCTGAGTTGCAGTGATAACAGCACTTTCCTTATAAGTGCACTTATTAAATGAGAACCTGTTAAAAATTGGCTAAAGTGGTATTGGAGGCTCAAAAAAAACCCCAGAAGACAAAATTACCCTGTGTCTGATTCCTAATTAGACTCTTCTAAGGAAGCAGAAGGAAGTTTTAGGGAGTTTGACTGTGCAACTAACTGCTTTATGATAACTTTAAATAGGAATTGCAGCTGAACAATCCTCCCAGTCTGTCTTGTCCATACCTTGAATCAGCTCATACTGCTGGTCTTCTAAACAGTGGATTATTTAAAGAAATAGCTTGTAATAGTCACTCCTAGAATGCAAGAAAGGGCTGATTGTTGTACTGCTGCCAATAAAAATCCAGTGCCACTATTGAGGAAATTGCCATTTTCCATAGTAATGTTCTTATATTAACCAGACTATCTAAGGAAAACTAATTGATAGACAGGTAGAGTATGGCAAAACCCATCTTCACGTGTCTGTCTGAACAAAAACACGAGGACTACATTATATCCTTTTCCTGCAGAGATGAGGAACAGGATGGATCACATGTGACAAAATGATGTAATATTTTCTAGCCATTCCTTCTCCCACAGACTATGAGATTCACCTGGCTGATGATGATGGATCAGTCTGTGTCCTGTGAAGACATTCTTGGCCTCATTATCCACTCCATCCAGCTGCTCACGATGGCAGAAACAAGTGCCTCACCTCTGTGTGTGCTGTGGCATGGCTGGGAATGGATTTGTTTTATTTGGACAATGCTTTAGGAGCAGAAAACCCTTTATGATCACCATGTTAAACTGGAGGGACAGTGAAGTTCAGTTGGTTTGTTGGGCCCAAGCAGAAATAACAAGTGCTCCTCTGTCTCTGCACAAACCCAGGGAGGTGGTTAATCTGAATCCTGCCAGGTGTCCACATGGGACATCTCAGTTAAAAGTCATTCTTTTAAAAATAAGGAGATGGGAAAACGGCTGTGCAGACACTTGTAAAGAAAAGAGCAGTTGGCATTAGGTTTTGGATAAGAATCCATAACGCCATTCCCTGTTAGATTTCTGACTTTTATTCAGGAGATTTGGGAGAGAATCTGTATTGATTCTCTTTCAGACAGATTGCAAGACACTACACTCTCCTTTTAAAGAGGATGTTTACAGAAGTAAATTGCCTTTTCAGCAGCCATTTCCATGGGAATTGCTGTGGGAACAAAGGAGTATCCCAAGACTGAGATGGGAGATTTTGTGGATCCCCTTAGCAACTTCATTTTGCATAATCAGATCTGAACTGCCAGCTATTCATCCATCCATCCATCCATCCATCCATCCATCCAATCACCCATCCAGATGTGTGTTCATGGCTCCAGCAGACCTTGTTTCCTCAGGGCACATGCTGTGGCACACAGTTAAGTTCCCATGCCCTGAGGGTGACAACTCTCCCTGCTGATGACCAGTGCTGGAGGAAAAGGCCTGTGTGCTTCTCCCCTGGTCCCTGGAGTGGCATCAGTCCTGGGTCACTTGGAAGCAGCTTTGATGCTGTAACTGGAGACTGAGGCATTAAAGGATTCCAAAATTCAGATTGTGGATCTGGTGTCTCTCTTTTTGGCTATCGAGTTGGCTTTGCCATGGTGTCTCACCTGTCCTGCCCTCTCAGATGCTGCTATGGCATGAAGGGAATTTTAATGGAGCAGGGGAAACACAACAAACCCTTTGATTTACCTGCTTTTGTTCTATTTCCTAGCTAATGTCTCTGCCCTCCTACCAACGTCAGACTTTCCAAATTGCCTTTCTGCTGATGATGCTAACAGCTTAATCTCTCATGCTATATTCACTGCCTTGTAGGGGAATTCTGCCAGAATTCCTTGCTTCCTCATTTAGCACTGGCTCATTCCAGCTCCACAGCCACTCACTCAGGCTCCTGCACACCTCATGTCACCTCATTGGGATTCTGCTGCATGTCCCACTCCCTCAGGAGCCGTCAAGCCCTGCACTTTCTCTGGCTTTTCCAAAGATCCATTATCTCCTGGTCCTGGTCTCTCTCTCACAGCCATATGCTTTATTCTCCTCTCTGCCATGTGAGCCATTCCAGAGCTGAGTGTGAAGAGCTGCCAGCAGCCTCCCAAATGAGGTCTCTCCAGCTGGAGCAAGGCCAGCTTTGAGATCTCGTGGCTGATAAATGTGGATGTGCATCTCGGGACGCCGTTGGTTTTATTTGAGCAGATGTTAAGAATTCTGCAGGGATCTCACACTTTATCCACCACTACCCCTCATTCCTACCTGAAATTTAACAGCACATGGAAGCAATGCTGGGTGTGTGATATGGCTCAGTATAATGAATTTTTTTTTTAAATGCTAGCAAGACTGGTTATATTCCCATTCGGTTTTTAAAAAAACCTAAAAAAACAATAAAACCCACAACACTAAAGCCCACAAGCAAACAAGCAAAAAACCCCAAAAAACCAACCCCCCCTCCCAAAATCCACCAAAAAACACACACCCCCCCCAAAAGAAAAAGAAAACCAGCCCAACTTTTTTTTTTTTTAGAGCTGAGACGTTGGTTTGTGGCCCATGTGTGCAGTACTTGACAATATTTTCATTCAGGGCACATCACCCTGAAGTGACTGAGAATTAATTCCTTCATGGAATTTAAAAAACGTTTATCCAGTGTTCTGCAATAGAAAGGTTACATGCCATTCTTCTCAAGCAGGAAACACTTGATTTTATTGCAAAGAGTTCGAAATGTTTTAAATGTATAAATACGAGCACACGAAAACTTCAACCAGACTGACTTGGGTAAACAGCTTTAGTGCAGCAAAGGACATGGGATTTGACAAACCCCAAATATCAGCTGAGAGCCTCTGAAAACATGGGCTTTTGGGAACAGTGGTGTAGGAAGAGTTAATTGTAAAGTAACACTCACAAGGGAGATTGTTGTGGTACAGAAGTACGTCAGGCTCTGCCCTGAGAAACTGATTGTCTCAATTTCCCTGCATTTGGGTAATTGGCTGGCAGTCTTTCATTTGGATGGATGGGACCATATTTAAACAGTAAAAAATATGGAAGAAACAGAAATTTTGCAGAACCACATTTAAAGCTGTAAAATATTAAAAGAAAAAAAAAAAGTCACATTTTCCTTCAAGTAAATAAAAATACTTTTAGTCCTGGCTTTATTTCTATCTGTAGTTTAAAAATCTGCTTCAAAACAAGAAGTGGAAAACAGAAGCTAACAATTTAATCTCCCAAATAAAATGCAGAATATTTAGAGCTGGATTCCATATTTAACTGCCTGGGAATTTAAGGGATCACATCTCCTTGAAATAGCTTCCTAAATGCTCCCCCATCATTTAAACACACAGCAAGGAGAGCTGTAATCAGGCATTAATGTTCTGTGGTGCATGGATGGGTGATAGCTGTGATTCCAAAGCAGAAAATAAAAGGTGTCTGGTATTGGCCTTGGCCCATTCAGACCTTTGGAGATGTGGGCTGCAGTCCCTAAAGTGATGACCATCATTTTGGAATGGTGACACAGTTCCTTCTAAGGATCTTAGTTGTGATTTTTGGCAGTACTGAATATGACAAGCAAATGCAAATACCATGGGGTGGCTAAGTCTGAGGCTGTGAGTGGAAGTCACCACAGTTTATGAAGGGAAACAATTCCTACAGTTTTTAATTTCCTTAACATGCCCATGAACTATCTCTTAGTATATGTCTTCCAATTTAAAACTTACTAAAAAGGAGTGGAGAAGGGGGAGAAAGATATAAGGGGAAGATAATCCAATGCTTTCAGCACCTCCATCCTGAGACAAATACAGTAAAACTGCACCAGTAAAATCACACTGGTACAAGCTGAGAGCACAGGAAGGTCAAACAGCATTTGCATTTTGAATGAAACAGTTTGAAACCTGACCTTGGTATTTCACTTCTTTTAGGAGGATTTAAATGTTTGATGAAAAAATCTGACAATCTCTCAGAAAAAGTGTCCCAAATCAAACATACTGTCTAATAGTGTCTGACTATTAACCGTCCTTTTATGATTAATTTAATAAATAGCTTTGTTCCTCTTGCTGTGCAATCATCTGTTTTAAGGAGAG
Organism: Lichenostomus cassidix; assembly: GCF_008360975.1. Classification (NCBI taxonomy): domain Eukaryota; kingdom Metazoa; phylum Chordata; class Aves; order Passeriformes; family Meliphagidae; genus Lichenostomus; species Lichenostomus cassidix. The sequence continues at coordinate 6,080,505 of NC_139511.1, forward strand.
TAATCTCTGGAGACCAGTTTTGTGCTGTGCAGAAGCCAGAAACTGGAAGCAGAAAAGGTACTTAAAACTGTAAGAAAATTGAAACAAGATCTTGGTTCCATAAGTAGTAATAAAATGTATCGCTTATTATAAAACCCCTAAAATACCATAAAACCCAAAATAGATGCATATGTGGATCTCTGCAGATATTTATGCCTTACTGAGAACTGCACAGATCCACCCCTGCATATGCATAGGCACACGTATAGCATTTTGTAAAACAGATAGACACAATAAAGAAAATCAATGTGACTTCTGGTATCACCATGGGAATATGCAGTGTGCCCCTTAGACCTGCATAAATAAAATTACATTTTGCATATATCTATGTTATATATTTTAATATGTATGTGTTCACCAATATTTTTTTTAATTCCATATAAATGGTATTTTGTGCTTTCTGAACCTTTTCCTTTTCCTTTTTCTCTTTTCCTTTTCCTTTTTCTTTTCCTTTTTTCTTTTCCTTTTTCTTTTTCTTTTTCTTTCTCTTTTTCTTTTTCTTTTTCTTTTTTCTTTTTTCTTTTTCTTTTTTTCTCTTAACTACAAAAGAATACACCAGGAGGTTTGTTTGGGAAGTGAACATTCTTTTATGATTTCTTTCTCATCTAGAAAAATAGAAAAGGAGGAACAGCAAAAGGAAACCACTCTGAATGTTATTTTTGTTTTGTTAATTGGCAAAATAAGAACACATAACAACAATAAAAAAGCATTTGAGTGAAAGAAATACATCAACCTCTCTGAGAGTGCCTGTGACCTAAAGCATTTGAACTCACCCATGCCAATGACATTGCCAAGTTTTGTGACTTGCCAACAAGAGAGAAAAAAACCTGTTCTGCAGAATGAAGTGAGATCATGTCAGATGTGTAATACAAGGTTGTTGGGGAAAAAAACAACCTGACAACACTACAAGCTCAATGCTCTGGGGTATATTTCCCTGGATGTTTGTCTGGGCCTGGATGATTTACTGGTGATATTTTTTTTCCCCAGAAACTGTAGTGCAAAGGCAATAACATATTTATTTAATCTCACATGCTTTTCCCAGGAACTGCAGTGCAAGGAAATAACATATTTCTTTAATCTCACATGTTGTCCTGTGCAACTGGCAGCTTTTCCAGTGTCAACTCAGAACTCAGGGGAGCACCTAATTCCAGACAAAAACCTTTTTAAAAAAGAAACTGAAAGCAGCTGCCAAATGCTTGCTTAGGCGGTGTGGTTTTGGGAAGTGTTTCATTATGTTTCCTCATTACTCTTTCATCTCCTTGTTTGTGAATCAATCCCTGTGGTTGAGCCCACAATTTCTGCTGCCGGATAACTCACAGCATCCAACAGCAGCTGCACCAGGACAGCAGCACAGAGCCCTGCAGTTCCTCTGCTCCCCAGAAACTCTGCTGGAGCAGCAAGCTGGGCAGCACCAGCCATGCTCCCAGCTCTGTCAGGACACAGCTGCCCACGCAGGATCTCACCCCAGCTTCAATTCCAAGAGCAGCATTCATGGTCCTGACAGGCTGAACACACAGCCTGTGCACTGTGGTACACAAATGTCTTGCAGAAACTGCAGGCAAAGAGCAAAATGGGGTGGTGAAGTTGCTCCCAACCAGAAGTTTGGGGTGAAAATGTTATGTGCTAAATGCAGAGCTTCAGTTTGGTCTCTGGAGGAAAATAAGGTGCTCATGCAGTTAGTCCAGGGTTGGGGTTACCTAAACACTGAAGATTTTTGTCCCCCTCTGTGCCAGCCCTGGGCCACTTCCCTTCACTGCAGAGATCCCAGCCCAAGGGATTTTTGGGGTTTTTTACTGGGTTCGTGTGGCCAGGGTTTGGGACCTGGGGCACCACAGGGGTGGCTTCAGTGAGAAGCTGCTGGAAGCTTCTCCATGTCCAGCAGAGCCAGTGCTGCTGGCTCCAGGGTGAACCCAGCCCTGACCAGGCCGAGCCCATCAGAGACAGTGGTAATGGCTCTGGGAAACACATGTAGGAAGGAAAAACAATTTGTTGTGCAGATGTAATTACAGACATTGAATAGAGGAGTGAGAATACATGAGAGGAACAGCTCTGCAGACACCAGGTCAGTGAAGGAGGAGGGACAGGAGCTGCTCCAGGCACCAGAGCTGGGATTGCCCTGCAGCCCATGTGAAGGCCATGGAGAGGCAGCTGTGCCCCTGCAGCCCATGGAGGGCATGAGGGAGCAGAGAGCCACCTGCAGCCTGGAGGAGCCCAGGCTGGAGCAGGGAGATGCCTGAAAAGAAGGCTGTGACCCTGTGGGACACCTGTGCTGGAGCAGGGTCCTGGCAGGACCTGTGACCCCGTGGGGAACCCACACTGGAGCAGGCTGTGCCTGAAGGACTGCAGCCCATGGCAGAGGGACACACATGGCAGCAGCTCATGCAGAACTGCTGCTCTTGGGATGAACTCACAGTGGACAAGTTCATGGAGAACTGTCTCCTGTGGGAAAAACCCACAGTGCAGCAGGGAATGACTCCTCTCCCTGAGCAGCTGGAGAAAAAACATGTGATTAACTGACCTATCCCCCATGCCCCATGTTTTTTAAATTTATTGTACTTCTTCTTATCCTGCCCTGATTAATTTAGTAAGAAATTCAATTAATATCCCCAAATTCAGTCTGTTTTTCCTGTGGTGGTATTTGCTGAGTGATGTCTCCTGATCTTTAACTCATGAACCCTCTGCTATATTTTCTCTCCCCTGTCCAGCTGAGGAGGGTGGTGGAAGGAAGGCTTTGGCAGGTGATTGGAGTCCAGCCATGGTGAACTCATTGCAGAGGCAGGGCTGCTCTTGGCACCACAATGCCAGTGTGCCCCAACACAGGACTGTTCCCAAAATGAACTCAGTCCTCCAGTTCTGACCCAGAGTTTGGGAAGTGACACCCAAAGGTGGCTGCAACCAGCCCAGGGAATGAGTGAAAACATCATTCTGGCACCTTCTGAGCCTGGAGGTTCTTACGAAAAAGCTGATCCAAGGTACCTCACTTGCCCTGTTTGATTTTCCAACAAAAGTCAGGTACCCTTTGGAAACAATATGCACTGCAAGCTGCTTGCTGGCTCTTCAACTCCTGATTCACATCAATTCCCACTAATCAGAGAGCTCTCTGGAATTTTTAAGAGTTTATTTGCAATTGTGTGCCATTTTGCACAGCTTCTAGAAAGAGTAAAGCAATGGATGGTTAGCCAACTTCTTGGCAATTCAAGAGTGGTGATGGATGCTAGCTCATGCTGTAGTGAATGTGGAAGAAAGAGGTTTACTCTTAATGCAAATCTTAACTAAATACAGCCAGTGCTAAACTGAATATTAGCTTTTTCCTTCTTCACAGAATACAATAATAATTCTGTGCATTAATTATATATATATATATTTATATGTGTATATATATACACATGTGTATATATATATGTATACACATATATATATGAATACACACATACATATATTTGTATACATATTCTGATTCTCTGCAAAGTTTAATGCTGATGATGCCTAGATCAAGTAGAGTCTTTCTTTCCTCAATCTCTTAACCAGACTACTGTCAAAATAAGTAATGATGCTATGTCTCCAGCAAAGGTGAAAAATGCATTAAATCATAATGATACAGTTTATTTTTCCTAGCAAAGGGAGATGTCTGTTGGGACAACAATTCTGTGATGTAGCAATTCCTACAAAACTCTCTTTAAAGAATTTATACCATGTTTCAGTTGGTATTTGATTGTAGGACTGAGAGAGTGAGAATTTTTGCCTGTCGGGTTGGTCAAAGCCAAGAGCCTGGGCAGCTTCAAGCAGAGATGTCGAATGTGCAAAACATGGTTTGGGTTAAATCCACAAGATTTGTACTCAGGACCATTCATGGAATGAATGAGTTATTGACAGTATATCAAGACCAGCTGCATTTGGAACATTTCAGGAATTGTGTGGGTTTATGCTAATCACTCTTCACAGATAGAATCCTGGTTGTTGAAAGCATCAGTACTTGTGCAAGTGTGTCATGGATGTTGCCTGTGAAAGCCTCAAGCACAACTGATTTTCTCAGTAAGTTAATGACATGGCTTGTATTTTAACTGGCAACAATCCCAAATTAATCTTCATATCTAATAGGGTTTTTAAAAAAAAAAATTCATAGAGCAAACAGTGAGCTAAGGAAAAAATTCAAAATAGCCAGTTGGAAAGGAAGAAAAACAACCGTTTGGCATCATATTAATTGGAAACAGTTTTTGAAGGGATTTGAACCTTGAGAGAAAGACAGAAAGAGAGAAAGAAAGAACAAAAGAAAGAATGAAAGAAAGAACGAAAGAAAGAAAGAAAGAGAGAGAGAAAGAAAGAAAGGGGAATTCCAAATTACATATGCACTGTAGACAAAGACTCTGCCAGTGAGCTCCAAAGATGGTCCTGTTTAATTAGCATGAGTGAATAGACAAACTGAAAAAAACAGCATCCCAAAGCATGCAGCAACATCAGCCCCTTCTTCTGGGGAAGTAGTTGAATTCTAGCAAAGAGAAGAGCAATAAAAAGAAATTCTCTCTCTGTGAGAGAAAAAGAGAAAACCCATCTCAGCTTCCACATGCTCTCAAACCCAAACAAAGAAACTTTGGACCAAGTTTCATGAGATTATGTGCCCAGAGAGTTGTAGATCTGCAGTACCTTCAGTGTGATATGCCCATGAGAGAAACTTAAAGTTTCTTTCTGGAGCTGGAGAAGGAAAAATGTTGACAGTGGTTGCATGCAAATAATGAAATATTTTCAGTTTATATTGTCAGAAATAAAAGAATTAATGAATCTCAACTGCAAAGGTTGTTTGGGCTCCATATGGATTAATACACTACCTACGTCTGAATTCCTTAATTGCAAAAATTCACCAGCAAATTTATAGATATGCACAAAAATATAAGTGTGCATTACTTTTTACATCTCAGAAAAATAAATCAAAAGCAGGGAAATTGTATATTTGCAAGCTTTTGTCAATAAATTTGTTTTTAGGTTGGGATCTTGTTACACCAAATTGCAGCCTGAAGCAAAGTCTTGTGGTTTGGGAATAGTTATAAATCCCTAAAATTGTGGTTTTGTAATGGAAACCATGACAGACCCTTAATCATAGCCATAAGAACATGAGATTTAGCAATACATATTAATATATCTCCTTGGAAAATATAATTGCAAAGCAATTAGCCATTAGGCTGCCTGTCTACCAGCTCTTTCCCCCATCAGGGGAAAGTCGAAAGTGATATTAATTTTAAATCACCTGGAAAGAATCATGCTGTGTCTGCAGCACATGGTGTGTCCTTGCAAGGTTCCACTGATTTTGGGGTCCTGGGCTGCAGGCAGAGATCTGAAGGGGGGAAACTCACTCAGGGCTGCTTAGCCACCAGCTTTTTGGCTGCTGCCTGTGGCATCTGGGGTATTTTGTCCCTGTCACCAAGCTGTAGGTCACAGCTCTAGTCACCTTGGCTGCTTGGGGCTGCCATGTACCTGTCGGGGGTGAGACAAAGCTCTGTCCATCCCCCCCATCCAAACAGGTCACCCTCAACAAGCTGCTGTATCAAAAGTCAGGTGCCAGAGGTATTTCCTTGGGCATTCATGTTCCAGAATGTTGTTATCACTGCTGGTGTGAGTTGAGAGAATATGGAATGTACGAAGGTCACCTTGATCTGATGAAATCCAGTCAGGAGATGAGAGACCAGGTTTAGGAGCTGAGTTTCACTGGGTTTTGTGGATCCAAAAAGTGAGGGCAGACCGTAACTCTCCCTGGATATGACTAGTTTTCATCATCAGTATGGTTACATGCTGTCCCTGAACATCCCAAAAAGCCACCACCACGGAAATTCCAGTGCTGCCATCTGTATTTTCTCTGGATGCAGGGCAGAGTCCACACCCTGACTAACTGGAAAATCCCATGTCAGGGCTGGTGTCCTGCTCCAGCCTGTGCAGCTCTCCTTGACCAACACCCATTCAGCTCAGGTACTCTGACCATTCCCACCAAACTTCCCTTCCCAGTCAGTCCTTGGATGGCTTTGGGGTTCCATCAGGAAAAAAGCAGAGTCTGCCTACAGCTTTGCAGCATCATGAAGACACTGAACAGTCTCTGCCTGTTCTCTTTTTTGTTGTTGGTGTTTGGGATGAGGAGGAGAATGTATCCACAGAGGACTAGCTGCTGGCAGTGCAGAGCTCTGTGCATCCCATCCTTTTGCTCTTTCTCCCTCCTCTTCCCACTTCTGTGAACCTCCTGCCATTCCCATCACATATTTCCACACTGATCCTGAAAACTGACTTGGCCCAAGACAAGGATATAGGATGAATTTTCTGATTTTAGCTCCTATTGCCCTTCTTTCTTTTTTTTGTCATAACCATTGGGCTGGGTGGCATATCCACACTCCCTGAAAAATTCTACAAATCGCAGCTTTCCTGGTCCCCTGGGCAGGTTTGCTGTGGGTGCACAGACTCAGAAGAACATTCCCCTGCCAAAACCACTTTGGTTGCATAATGCAGTCTGAATCTGTGAAGTACCACTAATAAGAGTAATACTGTCCTTTTTAGTGAAATTGACTGATTCTAGGCACTCTAACAGAAAATAAGGTTTTGCTTCTTCTTTCTTTACGCCTCCAGTTTCTGTAACTACAGCAAAACCAGCCTTAGACTATTTAGCCTTAGATATGTTTATCTTTTTCAAAGGGAGATGAGCATCTTGTGTTTAAGAAACGCCTGCTTTTTAACTAGCTAATGAAATATCAAAATTTCCACCCTGGAACAGCTTTTCCTTTTAAAAATGTATATTTTGGGGTAACCGGCATGCTCTGAGAAGTCTGAGCTGTCCCACATCAGACTGAGAGTTAAAAGGTGCATTTTTGTTGAACATCAAACAAACTCCTGTGGGCAGCTCAGTTATGCCTTGGGAGTACAAGGTCAGATACTCTTTTCAAAGGCAGATTATTTCCCAAAAGTTGTATTTTCCCAAACCAGCAGCAGCACATGATGACGCCACTGACTTTTCAATAACAAAGTTCTGAGGTAAAGAGCAAATACCAGATAGAATCTGTATTAGAGCTAGCAGGCAGCTTCCCACTAAATTTGGTGGAAAACTAAAAATGCAGTGTCTCTCGGTGTCACTGGCAAAATCAGGACTTGTGGAATTTACAAAGGCATGCAAAATGTTCTGAATTGTATCTCTTTTATCTGTGCTAGTCTGGGCATTTATTAAAAACACATATAAAAAATGTTTTATTCCTTTGTGGGAAATTTATATGTGCAAAAGAGCAGATTTTCAGGTGCTGTTGAAAAGGGATTTATGATGAGGATGGGGGAAATGGGATTTATTCCTGAGGCTGATATGAAGTCACTAAGCACAAGGCCTGTATTATTAATACCGATTTCATGGAAGCTAAGGAAGATAATTCACCTTTCTTCCTCTAATTAATAGCTTAGCTTTTACATTTCAGAATTAGAACTGGATTTTATATCTCCTTTACTTTTCTGATATCCAAAATTACAGTTCAATGAAAATATTTAATGCATTCAAGAAGAAATGCCAAAACCCAATTATATTCATGTAGTAAAAATGTTGCCTCACAGTAAAAAAATTATATGTTCATCCTTTTCTCATCACTCCTAATAAAGAAACTACTGCGGAAATACTATGAGATTGGAGAACATGTTAGTAGTCAGTAGCAATTCTATTGTAAAGCACTGACAAGGACTAGATCTGACAAGTTTAATTAATTTTAGTATTAATTAATCTATAGACTACTGGAAGTGGCTGAAACCCCTGAGTATAATAAATTCCGTGGATTTAGAACATATAACATATTTACATACTTCTTTACAAAAAATAATTTACTAGGTAAAATAATGAGATTAAAAAAAAAACAACACCCAACCATCATTTTATATTAACTTTTTAGACAGGGAAAATAAAAGAATTTCCACAAGACACTGTTCCATATAGGATTCAGCTCCCTGTCAGCATGGGCACTCTATGAAGCCTGTGAGGAACATGAAATTGGCAGGATGATCACAGCAATAATACTTTTTAAAGAAATACTCTTATTATTTTGCATTATATCCTGAGCAAGACATTATGCATTCTTCTCACTTGCATACAAAAAAAATTTAAAAAAAGGTTTAAATCCATTAGCACATGCTTGGGAAACAACCAGTCTATAGGAATGTGGTTTTGTGGGGGTATGAAAAGCCTGAACATCTGTTCCTTTGGCATAATAAACTCAATCACTCCTCCTAGGCCCATGATCTTCCCTCCAGCTCCAACCAGCGCATACAAAAGTGTGAAAACATGAATGCTCTTCCCTCTAAAACAAGGGAATATTTCCATCTGGATTTACAGTGCACAGCGAAATAGCAAAGGATGCCCAACCAGAGGAGAGGCAGTTCATCTGTAAATGCAAATCTGCCAGGCTCTCTCTAGCACAGCTCTTCTGCTCATACGAGGAGCAGCCTGGACTCAGAGCCCCATAGCCTGTCCTGCCTGGCAAGGGTTGTGTCTGCTAGGGCTGCACAGGCTTTTTGGAGACTATTCTGTTTTTTTCTGAATTTACAAGGCCTGATAGGAGCTCAGCTGGAGGGGAGAATCTCATTGCAAAGAGGAAAGGACATCCCCTGAGCGGAGCAGCTCCCCTCAGACAGGGGATGGATTTCTTCAGGACAGTGGAAGGAGTGAAATCAGAAGCAAAAGCACTGCTATCTGAAAGAGTTATGAACAGTTCTGGCTTTTTTTTCTGGCTCCAATAACATAATTTCCCATTGTTCCAGCTACCAAATGCAAGAGACCAAATGCACTTCTAGGCAACCAGGAAACAGCAACACCTGGCTCCTAGACATACTTTGAAAGCAAAGGTCAGTTTGCCTGTTCAGGAGGATGGAAATATGAGGAGCACAGTTTGACCTTAAAATAATTCTCTTCCTAGGAAGAAGGAGGGCTTAAGACCAGTCATAACATAGAGAGGAGTAGGATTTGTGAAAGAGAGAGTTAACTTCTGTTATTGGATCCTTGAGCATGACCCCTACATGTAGGGAAATTTTCCTTATCATCAAGTTAAAAAAATTCCCTTTGAATTTTAGGAGTGACTCAGCCTGAGCAGTGAAACCATCCCTACAATAGATCATGGCTGATGTGCTCATTTGTGGCTGCTGGCAGTGAGTGACATCCTGCTGCACACGCAGGGGGAGAAAATTCAGAATATGAGAAGGAAGATGCTTGGGCTGCTCCTGGAGCCTCTGTGCTGACAGAGAGCCGTGAGAGGCAGCATTCCCTGCATCTGCCCTTCTGCACCCAAACCACCACACTAACCACCCCAGCCACAGAAAATGCAGAAGAAAGGGAATGAAAACCTTGGCACAGTGAGAAGTCTGATGCAGACATGTCTATAGCCCATCACTAGCACCTTTTTTAAGGTCAAATGGGATGCTTTAGTATTGATGTTCTCCCTTTATGTTTTAAACAAGACAGGGGTTTCTTTGAGGAATTAAATATGCTTCATTTACACCACCATTAAGAGTAAAAAAATTAGATCATTTTCTTCCCCGCTTCTTTTCACCAGCATTTATTTAATTAAGAAAACAAGGAAATAACTATATACAGTATTGACTCTTTGAAGTTCTGTAGGTAATATAATGGCTTTATTACAGAAATAATAAAACTTGCCATTGGAGAGTAAAGCTTTTAATGCACAAAAGGTATCAGCAAAACAGCTATTTCAATTATGTTTCAGAACACTTCAGTGAGAATATTTTAATTGTTTTTAGATTTGGGTTGCATTTAGGGATCCTTGAGAGTTTTCTTCTCTCAAGGCCCAGTATTTCCATATGATTTATAATTACTTCACACAGTCCTGACAAATACTCCTAAAGAATTTCAGCCATAACTCATACCTGGAGCACTGTCAGTAATAAAAAATTGATACACATTAACCACAGATCTCAGGAATGAATTCAGCATCTCACAGAATGTGAGCATCTCACTCACAGTGAGGTTAACATTAGTTACTTGTTCATGGGACCTTGGTTCAGTGCTGTGGTTAAACCCTTTTGCAGGTCTAAGCATCTTTGAGGCTATTGAGGCTAAGCAAAGACTTTGAGTCAGATCCATGATTAGAGTCTTTTATTGAAAGGAAATTAAAAATGTGCATTGTGGTTTTTTTGCTTATTTGTTTCCGTTTTGGTTTTTTTTTTTTTTTTTGCCTAATGAAAACTGGGTGCACTCAATCTCTTTGCGTATAATAGCCAGGATTTGAAGAAAATAAAAGAATTTGCACTCACTGTAATATTCAGATACATTGCAGGTAAAGTCTTTGGATTTGCCAACATGTTCCTCTTCCATTCCAGATACAGAAAGCAGAAGTTTCTATCACCTTTGGTGATAAATGTTTAAAACTTGCTGATAACTGCCTAAATAGAGACATTATCTTGCCATTAACCATTCCTACCAAATTATATAGCCATGTATTTAAAATAAGGAAACTAAAAGTGTCAAGGGACAAAAATCAATTTTTGCAAAACAAAGAGCATGTATAATCAGAATGTCTTGAAAGACAGATGAAAATATCGACACTCACCAGAAATGAAAGAGACCCATATCTCTGGAACATCTCAAGGGAATCAAAATTCAGCAAGGGAGTGAAAATCTCAAGCAAAAAGAGTAAATTAAATTGAGGAGATTGGAAATTTCCACACAGCACCTTTAGTTCTGGTAGCAGACAGAACTGCAGGCCCCTGGAAGCGCTGCTTGGGACAAATCAATTTTTTAAACTGAATCTGCTGGTTCTTTATTATTAGCTTGAGTTGTGTTTGCACCAGTTTTATTTTTGCCTTTTATTATTTGTGCTCAAGAGAATTCATTTTCATTTCCCAATCCAATAAAGAGAATTGGATTAAGACATCTAATAAAAAAGAGCCTTCGAAACTGAAGTTTTTCATGAATCTCATAAATAGTAACCTACTTATCCCCTTACATATAGAGTGGAAATAAAAAAGCAAAGTGTTTACTTAAGCAGATCTGGAAGTCCTGTGTCTATACAAATGTTGTAAAAGTAGCAATTTGAAGAGCAATGAATGAAATAAAAAATGGTTCATTTCTATAAAATTATCACTGATTTGATTTCAGCGGAAGTTTTTCCTATTATTTGTTTATTAAAAAGGTCTCTTTCAGCTAAGTTGTTTCTAAAAGGCTCAAAAATACATGGGAAGTGGGTGAGGGGAGAGGCAGAGGGAGACTAAAATATCTACAAACTACTCTAACATCTTACCAGGGTATGACTTGATTTTGAATTTGGGTTGGCAAAAATATTTGCTTTATATTTCCACTTCCACTGGTTATAGTTATTAAATATGTTGGGGGAGAGTAATGCTTCAAATTCCAAACCAATTCCACCTTTCTCTTCTTAAATCCAGAAGAGCAGAATAAATCAGACACCAATGGCCATGACCAGGCTGAAGTGGGTAACTCATCTCACCAAAACCATGCCTTGAAACCTGTTTTGTTCTCCAGGTGACACCAACACACTTTGAAACATCCAAGTATTCCAACAGGCTCCAAACATTCCAGCTGGACAAACTGATGTTCCATGAGGTCTAAACCACATCCTGGCCATCACCAACAGAGATTTCCAAAAGCCAAAAAATTCCTCACAGCTGTGATGAGGCTCCCAGATTCATTCAGATGACTGTACTGCACACCTGCTTCCTGAAATAATTAATTACAGGAGCAGCGTCAAAGGCACTTCAGTGCTCAAAAGCAAAGGTAGGATTGTTGCTCCGTTTGACATTACATTTTCTTTGAAATGTTCTTCAAACAGAAACTTATCTCACTTTACCAGAAAATCACTTTTGGCAGCAAATGGTTTTAAAGTTACCCTTCTGGAGGAAATGGATTAATTTAAAAAAAAATGTCTGTAAGGATGTTGATTAGCTACAGTAAATTTTTTTAGGAAATGTCAGAAAGGTTTAGAGTGCCTGAGCAGGAAGTTAGGCACTGACAAAGGTGACAGTAGGTGTGACATGGTATCAGCTCACTCACTGAGTTTTGAGGGCTCTAGATAGTGCAGAAACAAAACAAAACAGAACCCCAAACTTTTGGCAGCAAAATTATTTTGAGTGGCTTAAAGATGACACTGGAAAATTAGCTGAAGACACCTGTGGAGATCTACCTAGTTTACAGTGAATTAACATAATTATTGTAAGCAATCATTCACCCCACAACTGCTTCAGTGTTGCTTAATGATGAGATCTTTGTGAGCAAGACAGTGATGTGGAATTACAGATGCAAGCAAGGGGAAAATGAGACAAGGTTCTTCCCATGGAAAAGAAACTGAAAAAAAAAATTAATATAATTTTTACTGGAAATAGCATCTTGTCTCTACTGGCATATCCCAAGAAGGTGACTTACTTGATTTTGTCAGCACACTGGTGTTGGGAACACAGAGAAAAGCAAAAGTGGAATGTGTGAATGTGTCAACACTGCATAAATATCCTTATTTTTTCATTGTTTCATTGTATTTTTGACAGTCAGGTACTAGAATCTGCTCTGTTGTCTCCTCTTCTTCCCTCTTGCTCACCATATCTCTCATAAAATTCCAGTGATAATTAGTTTGCTGATTGCATGTTCAGAGGGAGAAAATACAACAGTTTCTGAGTTGGGCATAAAAAATGGTCAATTGAACAGCGAAGCATGACCTTGGCTCACTCCAAATTTCACCTGTTTTGGAAGCAGCTGTGATGCTGGAATGCTGCACTGAGGGCTGAGTACAGCAGTGAAAGCCATTTAAGTTGATGATCAGAGTTTTACTATGAAAGAAAACACATAATAAAATAAAACACACACAAAATAAACCACAACATCACACCACTGAAAGCTAAATATACACAAATAGCCTCCTATCTGAAGATCTCTGGTTTGTTTTATTTTTCCCAGAACAGAGAGATAACTGTGAATCACCAGAAGCATTGCATTTTTGCTGGGAGGTTGACTTTGAACTTGGTTGTTATCCTGTGCCTGGCATTATGCAAGAATAATTAAGTCCCTTCTAATCAAAATCTACCAACAGAACCAGAGAGGAAATCCTAACTTTCTGTCCTCCTGCTCATCTAGCATGCAGCACAGACTGATTAAATGCCTGTCCTTATTTGAAATACCAAGAATGGGATGCCAGAGTCTGACAAACAGATGGGGAGATTCCACTCAGGTGTGAGAGCTGCGAGCTCAGCATCTCTGTCTCTCCTGTGTGGCAGGGAAAGTCCTTCAGATTCCTGTTCTGTACTCACTGGACAGCAAACACAGCTGCTCCTAGAAGCCCTCAAAAGCTTGGCTGGATATGTGAGGACCAAGGATTCAGGGAATCTATACTCATATTGCCATTTTCTGTTCAATATGACATGAAAGCTCACAGGTGTTCAGAAATCCAGAGGAAGGTAATAATTTAAATCCTGTTGATGACTCCATTTCAGGGCTAGTAAAGAACAGTATTGATAGCAGGATGTGTTTAATTACTGCCCCAATCACATACTGATGATGTTTTTTACTGAGAAAAAAAAGAGAATCTGACTTGTCAGTCAAAGCTGACATTAGAGAGAAATAAACTGATCCTATAAAAAATGTCCAAAATTACAGTATTATGAAAGCACAGCACATTTGATCAATTGCAAGAATTGCAAGCATTTGGTATATTCTCCAAAAGAAATGGACTTAAACGTGGGCATATCTTAAATCTCCTTCATCAAGAATATTTTGGTTCTAATGCACAGCAGCAGTTGGGGGAAGAAAAAAACCCAAACAACCAAACAACAGAAAACCCCACAAATCCCATCAAAACACCTAAACCAAACCGATCAACTAAAACAGTCCAAAAGAAACAAATAATAATGGCTAATTCAACAAATGTGATCCCAGCATTTTAAGGAATCTGGAGTACTTTAATGGAACACAACCAAGATTCAGTGCTAATGAACTGCAAGATCCATGAGCTTGCATAGTAAAAACAGGCTTCTGTGCTGATTTGCTTAGAAGGAATTAGGGATAAAATCCCTGCACACACCACATCTGAGTAATGCCCAGTGAAATTTATTCATCACTGTTTTTCTGTAGGCACAAACTTACTTTGACAAGCCCTATATAAGGGATTACACATCCTCTAAAACGTTGAAATGCTGAAAATATTCTTAGGTATGCAAATCTTACAGTTTAAAAATATGTTATTTTTCCCCTTTTCTTGTGACATTTCACATAATGGCATCCTGGTAGTGTCACTGAGGGAAAAATAGACTCCATTAATTTATTCCTCTAAGAGATGTTGACAAGTCTAAGGAAAATTTAAAAAATATGTTCTATAAGATTTTCTGGAGGAAGCGTCTGCATGGAGACTGGATTGCAGAAGTTTGGCAGCTCTTTAGACACTGGAATCTGTCAATAAGAGATTATTTGTTGGTTTAGGTTTTTTTTTAACTCTCACTCTGTGCAGATATTTAGAAGTGCAGCACAGAACAAGCATCTCCTGGGGCTTGGCGTGCTGTGGTTAAGGCTGACAACCTACCTTGCCAGTTTGCTAGGAATACACATTATTCCTAGCAAACTGCAGAATACACATTATTCCATCTCTTCAGGGCGAACAACAAGCTGTGTAACCAGATATGAACAAACTGTCAGCTGCCTGTGCTGACTGTTTCCTCTGTGACTCCATTAAAGGCTTCAGGTGCTCACATTCCCCAGTGTTTTTTGGAGGAAAGTTCTAGTTAAATGCATAAAATAGAAGAAAAACACCTTAAGTCTGGGATGATGGTTAAGCTACCAAGGATGCTGGTGGAGCATGAGGATCCCTGTGGACTGAGCAATCAGTCCATCGGATTTGTTGGCACAATTATCTGGAATAGCACAAAGCCACGACAGCAATTTCAGGAGTGGAGCTTTTTACTACTAAGAAAGCAAAAAAATCTGGCTAACAGTATAGTTGAAAGTGTTTTAGGGTTGATTATAACTATCCCTCATTTATGAAAAAAGCTGTTCAGTTATACATTACAATTTACAAAAGAGATACCCTCATCTCCTGGCTCTCTGAAGTATAATTGATCTCCAAAGCAGACAAAAATTCACAGTGAATTCTGAAGGGTTCCACTCACCATGTTCTTTCGTCAGCCTTTGTTTCCGTTCAATAAAAAAAAAGGAAAAGAAATAATTTTCACACAATTCAGGTAGCAGGAATAGAAATGAGGGAGAAAACACTGAAGAGGGTAAAACCATGTGTGGATTGAGAGTTCTCCAGCATATATTTTGGAGGTCTCAGTATGTAGTATAAAAGTTTGCACTAAGCAGTTGTTTAACCTAAACTAGTACCTATTTTTCATTAAGTAATCCTGCAGTGGGGGTTGATGCTTGTGGCAGGTGATCATTCTCTTTTCTTCAATACTGAAAAAAAAGGCAAAACCTGTGTCTCCTTTTATGGTTTCTCTGGATCTTCCAGTGACTGGGAATTCCTCCTGGAGCAATAAGTAAATGCTGCTCACATTTATTCTCTCTTTTCAGGCATCCAGAGTATTGACATGATGTGACAGAACATAAGCAGCTCCCTATTTCCAGTTGGTCAGACTTAGATAAAACAACTAAGTTATGTTTCAAAGGGCTCAAAAGAGAAGAAGTTACCAAATCACCTGGGAGGAATATCAGAGTGAAAGACATCCTCTGTGCTGAAAGGGAATTAAGTAAGTGAATGTGCTTTTGCAGTATCCAGGGACTTAGAGCTGTGCCTGTGCTTCATATTTTAAAATTTTGCTGAAATAATTCAAATAAACTGAGAGAAAGAGAGCTGAGCATAGAAACAGGGATAGAAATTAATGAACCTGAAGTTAACACTGAGGAAAGGCCATTCTGATTTTCAGCAAGTCCCAAAAAATGGTGAAGGGATGCAGGGAAAATGAGACACAATCAGGGAACAAACTCTGGGAGGCTGTGGAGGATCCCTCATTTAACCATTGATTAAAAGGAAGTAATAATGATGGGTTAAACATGTATGTGAATAAAAAGCAGCTAAAGATCAATATATAAAGTTTGATGCCAGGAAAACTGAAAACCTCCAGACTGGGGGAGATCTAAAAGAGGGGGGGAAAAGGCAGATCTGCTGAGGATGGAGTTAAATATTTGTTGTCTTCAACATTGTTAAAAGATTCGACCACATTAATTATGTGTAGGAAAGAAGGACTGACAGAGGACAATTATGTTGAGAGTTGTTAATTTTTATCTGATTCCATTCTCCAAGGTTGCTTGGGTTTGCTAAAGACAATTGCTTTCATTTGCTGATTAATGATATAAAAATGTGATTTGTGATAAATGCACCTGTTATAAAGCCTCTTTGAAAAGGCAGAACATATGAAATTGATCATTTGATATTAAATGATGCAATAACGGAGGAGTTAAAATACTGTCTCCTGAACATCATAATAGTTTATATTAGCAGCACAAACCAGCAATAGATTGCATTTTATTTCTTGTCATTTACTGGTTTTGATAAGCTACACAACTAGCACAAAAATTTACAAGGTCCTGTACCAGCAGGAAGGCTGCAGATACATTATAGAGTCCACTAATGGCACACAGCAGGGAAATAAAGAGATACCTCTCATATTTTTACCCTGTCAGACACCAGACCAACAAACCAGTATTGGCAGAAGACTTTGGTGAAGACTGCTGCCAGTTTGGAAATGCTACCTTGAGTTCAGAACTCCAGGGAGCAGAGTTACCAATGGTGATGCTCTAAGCTCTCCCACAGAGGCAAATGAGCTCCTGAAATTGTTGGTTTACTATTCTTTAGAGTTAATTGTCTTGGCTTATTGCACAACTGGTCGAGGAAAATTAAAATTAACATTTTTCCCCTGTTTAGCTCTTGTTATGGGTTAAATTGTGCCATGTGAAGTTCCCTCACCAGCTCCCTCAGAAGATGCAAGGAGCTCCTCCATCACACCCAAACCTGTCTGGAAGCTGAGCAGCCTCTGTGCTGGCGAAGGAGCTTAAACCATCACCAACATCATTATCTGCTAATAAAGGACAATAAACAGATGACCTTAGGTAATTTAATTAGCAAAGCATGACTTAATGCTGCTTAGATCCCAGAACAGAGCAATAAAGAGACAGCAGCTCTGGTTTCTTTTCCAGTTCTTCCAGAGGGCAGTAATTTCCCTTCTGCTGCTCTCAGTCAGCACAGGGGTGTCCTGTGTGTTCACATCTGTGCCTGATGAGGACATTCTGTCCACCTGGGAGCCCAAACAGTGTGCAGAGTAAGCAGAGACAATCTGGTTTTACTCTGATTACCATTTGGCAGAGGTGCAGAGGCACCCAAACCTTGGTTGGAGCCTTTTAACCCAAATATCAAAACGACAGAGCTGAAAGCAAAGCAGCAATTTGCTCATTCCTATATTACTCAGCGGAATGCATCTCTCTAGGTGACCCAAAAGAAATATCTGTCATCTCTCTTGCTTCCTCAAGGCCAACTGACTGTACTTGGAAACTCCAAAATTCTTCAGCCCTTCCTCATTATGATAATGACTCCAGACATCACAGTGGTGAGCCTGTAATGAGTTGCTGGTGAGAATAAAAGATTGATGGAAGAGCACTTTTAATTAAAATTATCCTCACCTGCTTCACTGGGGAAGCTCTTGGAACTTGAATCACCCAGTTATATTTATTTTCCTTCATCCAGGTATTTGAAACCTGACACAAAAAAGCCATTTGATCCTTTGCATGCTTTCTCAGCAGTGGTTTGTGTTGGTGTCTGAAAATCCTGGAGTTCATTTTGAGTGCATTTGGTTTTATTCCCAAGGGCAGGTTCTCACTGGGGCTCTCTTTAAGGCCAGACTTCATTAATAACCTGAAAATTCTTCCTGTAAAGGCTTGTTTACAACACAGCTTATCTGTTAATCCTTCTTGTAACAGACAGATTTTGCTTCCTCACCACATGCTGCAAAATATTTTGACAATCCATTAGAATTTTAAGACTTTATCAATAGCCAGTCAAGGGTTGAAACTTTCATTTCAAAATGTTGACATGAGTCAGATCAGAGACATTTATCTTAGCAAAGCTGTACAGATGTTTCCTATATTCTGCTGCCATCTTTTCGGTCAGTTAAAAAAAAAATTGTAAATATGCTTCAGGTTTTCCCTTAAAACCAAATCAAGCCTGTATAATATGCAAATTCATAAATTAAACACATATTTTCTATTTTTATCCAAAGCTTAGAATTGTCTTCAAAAGTGTCTCTGATGTGCTGGAAATGGTGGAGCATTTTGCCCTTTCTTTCAGAAACAGTGGAACAAGTTTCAGGAGCAATGTGTCGTCAACACCTGCAAGCCAAATCCTGGCACTTACTCCTCCATTTCTCTGAATAAATGTTAATTGGCAGGACTTGAATACAGCTTAGCTAGGCAATGGGAATAACTTAACCAGTGTATGCAGATAAGATTAGAGAGAGACGTTTAGTTGGGTTGAGTTATTGATTTTATTTTCTCTGGATAATTTCAGATGGCATTACAAGGAATATTACAGTCTTATTTGCAAGAACTTAACCAGAGGATTGGTGAACTACGTAGTATTTTATTTTATAGTGAATATTCTCAAAGGGGCACACAGCCATATATTAATGGTTTTGGCTTGCATTCATTTTATGTATTGCATTAACTGGACATCAGTCTATTTGG
Organism: Lichenostomus cassidix; assembly: GCF_008360975.1. Lineage (NCBI taxonomy): Eukaryota > Metazoa > Chordata > Aves > Passeriformes > Meliphagidae > Lichenostomus > Lichenostomus cassidix. Next base: position 6,099,220 of record NC_139511.1, read on the forward strand.
CCTCACATGCACTGTGTTCTTATTCATATACTATTTACTGTACTATAATTAATCCATTTACTTCCAGAGAAAAGCTATCTGCCAAAAAAAAGCAAAGCAAAAACCATTTATAGCTGAGAACAAGCATTTTTATCTGAGAACAAGATATCAGACATTTCTTTTGGCACTGGCTAAACCACAAAACAACCACTATATTTTATCTTCAGCCTTCATAACACTCCCTGCTCTGAGAAACAGAGGCAGCAGGAGCAGGTGGGAGCACAGGAAATGGCATCTGTAGAGGTGAAAAAAATAAATTACAGTGGGAGAAGTCACATATGGGGAAATTTGCTCACAGAGAGGCTGTGGGACTTCAGGGACACTGAAAACTCAACTGGAGGCAAATCCAGACCAACTTGGTTGGGTTGAGGTTTGTCTGAGAGACATCTCGGGCAGGAGGTCTTCTCACCCCCCTTGATTTTATCATTCTGTAAAGTACTTTTTTTGTCATTTTTAAAGGGGATAATTGTTGGGGCTAGTTTAGATTTCTTTCGTTTTGTTTTTTTTTGCTTTTTTTGTGATTTTATTGGGGGTTTTGTGGTTTTTTATTATTATTATTGGTTTGGGATTTCTCTCGGGGTTTTTTTTTGTTGGTTGGTTGGTTGGTTTTTTTGTTTTAAGTTACTGTTATATTTTAGAGGCATTTCTACGTAAAATTGCATTGCAAATGGATGCTCAGCTCTGGAACCCAAACATAAATCCCTGCTTTTGGCTTGTTGAACAGCAGGATCAGGAAAAACAATTGCATAGAGTGGTGACCAGTATGTGTGAATATAGAACCAATATGGTGAATACAGAATATATTTTAAATATATAAAGATGTATCAGAAAATACATACTAATAAATGGTAAGACAAAGACATGTTAGCAAATTATACAACATCAGAATAATCAAAGATACCTTATGGAAAAAGAATGCATTAAAAAATAGATTATCAAAGGCCCTGTTTTTTTTCTCTGAACATATCTTTATGTTTTCAACCACAGGAGCACAATTAAATCTCCCCTGCCATGGATCCTCTCTTGGTCCTTTGAGAGAGGAGGCAGTGGTTTGGGAGTGCCTTTCCCAACAGCTGGAGCTCTACAGGACTGAAAGTTTTCTAACTTTTTAGCTTAAAAGTTAAAATGTTTTTGATCTCCTTTCAACAAATCCCTGAGCAGGGTGTGAGGAGAAAGACAGAGAGAACTCTCAGGTCTGGCAGTCACAGAGCTGTGAAAGGACACAGAGTCCTACTCAATTTATGGGGAACTGGCGATTTTACAAAGGGTAGAATACTAAAATATATTGCTTAAAATAAGCGTGTGTATTAAAGAAGGACTACATTATAGTTAACTACAAATACTTGTCTATAACATTATTATAAGTCATAAATTCTGCGTAATTATAGTAATAAACTAATAATTTTATAACACTGAGGTTTTATCTTAATGTGCATATAGTTCTTAAAATCCATGTGAAATTACTGCATTCCTTAAGCAGTCCTTAATAAAACTTCACCTCCTGTATGTATGGATATGTAAGCATGCTATTTTGCAATAGACAGAGCATAATTTTCATTTAATAATTTCAGTAGAAACTAGTGCATAGACATAGGAAGGCTGTGTGAACCGCTTTTTAAAATTTATTTATAGTGCAATGGAACTGCTTATTGTTTCTATTAAATGGAAATGTGCTTATCTATTGCTTCTTGCTTACAAGTCCAGTGGATGTTCTGTTATCACTCATTTGATATTGTCCTCATGGGACAACCTCTTTTCCTCAGATCTTGGCTATTGCAAGCCTCACACACCAGGACAGAAGAGGCTTCTGTGGCAGGACCTGCTGACTTCCAACAGGAAGAATTCCAGGAGGTCTGAGTGGGATGGACCCCCCCGAGGGATGAGCACATGCTGAGAGTCTGGCCTGGCAATATTTCTGTCTAGGCAATAAATAAACATTTTCTCAAACACAAAATATTGCTTGCAGCTGTCTCTGCGGATCAGGGATGAAGTTTGGGGTGTTTTTTTACTGCTTGAGGTTTTTTTTTAAATTTAACGCTGTGATAGAGAAATACTAGTCATGTGTAGATTCCAGTGCCTGGTCTCCACCATGTGTAATTGGGCACCTCTACCTTCAGTTATTGCAAAAATTAAAACACTGTTTTACTATGTAGTGGAGCTTCCTCTGCTCCAATAGTAAAGAATAGTAAAATTATCTCTGGCCATTGTGTGAATTGACTCCTCAGAGGAAGACTGCTGCATTTCCCCTTTTTTTAAAATAGATTTTTAGAATAAAGAGGTCCAAGCTGGCACAAGTAATTGTACACAGCGAGCTCTTAGAGATAAATTTCTGCTAACTAAAGCTCACAGCCCAACACCATCAGGGAAGCATTTAGTAGCACACAGTTATGTATAAACTAATAGTTAGTTGCACATTTTGCCAATAACCTGTGAAATCCACCAAGGAAACATCATTATTTCCAAGTTCTTGCATACAAAAGCCATTGCAGGCTCATCGAGGTGCTGCTGCTAAGTGTTGCACCTTTGCTTTGTCGTTTGAATTTCATACAGGAACCAGCGATGCTCTGGTCCTGCTGTCAGCACAACTCTATCTCAACTCTCCCATTACTCCATTCACAGGAAAAAACAAATCTTCTGAAGGATCTTTCCAATGAAAACACTGAGTGAAAGTCTCTTTTCCCTGCTGTCAGACAGCTCTCCATTGGGCTGACATCAGATTCTGTTGTTGGAAGAAAATTAAAACCAGAGCAACTATTCTGCACTCAAAGGAACAAAAGTTTATTTTGGCTTTGCATGAATTCTGGCCACAGTCTAATACTTTTGCCTGTTCTTCAGAACCCTGATGTGTTCTTCAGAATCCTGCCTGACAGTCCTGTCTGACAACAGATGTTCTCTACAGCTTCCTGTGATTTCTGAATTGAATCACACTGCAATAATCCAAACACTGCAGATGGGCACTTTAATTTTTATATTTTCAGTTATACTGAGTTTTGAATCCAATATCCATTGCAAATAGTCACATTAAAGAAGAACTCTTTTGTAAATAGAGACCTTTTTCTGGTTTTGTTCAGGTTGTTTCTAAGAGTAATTTTGTAATTCATCATGACAAAGTCTCCTACTCTGTGCCAATCACTCCTGTTGCTCACTATGTAATGCTTCTGACACATCCATTCAGTTGTTTTTCCCCTTCTTGGTGCATATGATCTTCTGTTGTCCTCTGCCAAGTGCTGCAATAATGGAACAGACACTTTATTCACAAGCCCCTTATTCCCAGAGAGGTAATCACCCTCCCTGAAATATCTATATTTACAGGAAAACGGTGCACTCATAAGAGAATTAGATCTAGCTTCTCAGCATTCTTATTAGCCACAATACTGCACATTTAAATGAGAATTAGTCACAGGGAGTGTGCTGCTCCATTCGTCTTCTTGATGACTTTTACATTCCTAAACACTTGCAGAATTAGGTATTTAGGGTGCAATGGCACAGAATGGGCATTAGGAAGTATTGCTTTCACCAGGCCTGAATGAAAGTGGTTTGAAAGGCAGTTTAAGTTCCTGCAGATGAAGAGGCTGGCACTTAATAACCTGTGTTTAGCAGTCATTTGCCTCAGCTGAGATGGTGGCAGGATGGTTTTGTTTCCTGATGAAGAATCCTTCCCAGTCGCTGCTCTGGGTAACAATGGGCATCTCTCAAGGCAGCTTTGTTTCTGGGAAAGTCTTCAACGTTTTTCTCTGACAAAAACAGCCATCCTCTCTCTCTTACATTTGTGTTACTGCTTCACCCTTCAGAAAACACAAAAACAATTCTCTGGGAAGGTGTTCACATGCAGCTCTAGGTGTGTGAGCAGCAAGGGGATTGTAGAACCTTGCATACCTGCTGGAGTTTGCTGCAGAAAGCCACAACCAGAGCCTTTGTTTTCCTTCACACTCAAACCTGAAACTCTCTAAATCCCCTTTGGTTTTACCCCATTTTCTGTTTTTAAAACAGATTTCTGGTGTTCAATGTTATGTCTCCAGGGCAAAGTGAGCTATTTGCACTTCTGAGAAGGAGCAGGGAGATCAAGGTATTGGTTTAACATCTGCAGGGGTCACTGCAGTCTCAGTCGGAATGGGAGGGTTGTGTTGTTGTAGAAAATAAAAAGAAAGCAGGCGGGTAGGCTGGGGGCGCGCGGCAGAAGGACGCACAGCAGGCAGTCTGCGGTTCTCCAGTGGTTTATTATGCGGTGCAGTAGGGAAGGTCCGGGGAAGGAGAGACGGGGCGGAGAAGCAGGGACGGGCGTGGGGTCTGGAGCTCCGGAGGCTGCAAGCTGTCAGCGGCAGTTGGTGTCAGGCAGCAAGGTGTCCCGGTGAGCAGGACAAAATGGCCGTTGAGCACACAGTGGAATAGGGTCTTAAGGGGAAGGAGAGAGGGAGTGGTTTGGCACGCAGGCCAACCGGGAAAGCCATAGGGAAGAGGGACAGGGGTAACAACCAATCATTACAAGGGAGGGGAGGATACATAATCCAAACCAACCAATGGGGTACAACTTAGGAGGGGAACAAAGAAGAACAGTCTGGAAACTAAGCCATATATGGGAAAGGGGCGGGGGAGGCGTCTGGGCCAATGATCTTCTTAGCTGGTGCATACATTGCCGCAGGGGCTCATGGGCTGATCTCACTGTCACCATGACTGAGACAGCACAGGCTGTCCCTGCCCCCACGGCCGGCCCTCTAGCTGGCAACTCGGAGGTAAAACCTCCACATTGTGTGGCTTCCAGCTTTTCCTCTCCAGGACACTGGAGGCTGGCAGCACCAGAAATACTCTCAGAGAAATGCTGCTGGCCTAGCCATCACCATAGGAAAGTGTCACTTTCCATCAGAAAAAGCTTTTACCCGGAAAATTAACAGTTTTTCTTTCTTCCTCATGTATGGATTTTTACCTTCCCCCAAAAGCAGCAGATTTGACTCTCAAGATCTTTTTATTAGTGATCTTGGCCCATTAGGGGTTAAACAATTCAACAGTGCTTCTACATAGGGACCCAGCCACAACAGATGAGCTTTGAATGTTTTAGTAATTTTCTATTTTCTCATTACCACTGCTCTTCTTGACCTAGTCCCTGACACCTTTCTCATCTTTGGCTATTCTTATTCTAAAAGAGATGTCACTGACACAAAAAGATTTTAACAAAAAGATTTTCAACTCTGTACTTGCTGCAAATGTTTCAGTTTCTCTACATCTTTCAGCAGACAAAATCCTGGTTTTTCCAAGTGTTCTCTTTCAGGCTTGATAAAGTCTTCATAACCATCAAGAATTTCTTGTACTACTCACCCTCACCCTGCCCTTCTGTCCCACAGTACTTGGAAAAGAGAGGAGACTCCAGGAGCATCAAGTAGATTTAACTTCAGCCCACTTTTCCCCAGAGGTCACTGCTCTTTTGGGTGCTCTTGGCTCTGTCCAGGGCTTAAAAAAAATACCAATATCAATATTTTCCCAGTCCTTAGTAAGACCTCAGCAGCAGCCTTGCAGCCAAAGAGGCTGGAAATGACCCAAAGGGCTGAGGATGCACTTTGTCAGAGCTGCTTGTGGGGGTTTTGTGCTGATGGTTTGTGACTCACAGGCTGCTGTTGGAATAGCAAGCACCAGCACAGAGCTGTCTTCTTTTTAATGACTTTCTACTTGGTAAGGTGAACCTGTCCAGAAACCCCCAATTTCTGTCCTGGTGAGAACGAATCTTGTCTCAAAGAGCTCACACCCCTGTGGAAATGGGTATTTGGTGCTCTAAACAAACAAAACAATTAAGCTCCTGCCTGAAGAGCTTTGTCTTTTCCTTCCTTCTCTCTGTCATGCTGAAGCAGTAATGGGAGATGAAGGCCTGCCTGCCTCTTTCTTTCCTTCTACTTTTAGGAAAATTTACCGTGCTTGTAAACCATCCAGGATCTGAAAGTCAAGCTCAACAGAAGCTCCTCCCAGATGGGAACAGCTGCACACCATCCCTGTCTGTGTCTCACAGCCCCTAAATACTAAAAACAAACCCAAGTGAGGCTTGTCTGGGTGATTTGCTGTGCTGCCAGCCTCAAGAGAGGTCCAGGCAGGAAATAAAATTTCATTAACCCGTTTGATGACAGGACACCTTCCAAATCCCTGGCAGCTGTGCTGCTCTGGAAAGAGCTGCATTCACACAGGGACTGGAGTGCATTGGAAAATTGGGAATGGGAGGCACTTTAACCTGAGGAAGGTTCTTCTGTCCTTCTCAGCCACATAAACAGCAGTGTCATGAATAACAGTGAGATCTATGGATCAACTAGGAGATTTCCTCCACCTTCATCCCCCTGAGGGTGGCTCTGCTGGGAACAGCTCTTGCAGAGCAATAAAAAAGAGCTCAGGGAAGGACTTAGCTTCCTTGAATTCTCCTGTCCCTGCTAAACCCTCTACAATCAGCCTTTCCAAGTGATATCAGCATTAAAGTTGATTTGGTTTATGTCATGTCACCCTTGAGCTTAAAGGAAAAAAGCCCCATTGAGAATATATGGAATTCAAAAGGCACAAGGTGGTTTTTCACTCAGGAAAAAAGCAAGAAAATTATCTGTCTAGAAAAAAAAATTATTTTAACATCATCAAACATAATGGGAAACAGACAATAAAGCTGTGCTTAGTTGTTTGAGTTTCTTTTTCTGAAAAAAAACCCCTATATTTTTTTTTCAGTACAAGTGTGTATTCCTCAAACATCTCCAAACCACAGATAGGTCATCATTCTCCTCTTCATTATGGAACAGCAGAGAAAGCTACATATGAGCCAGGAACACTAGGGTACAGCTACCTTCATAAAAGACAAAAGGATAACTTTTGGGCACAGGTGAAAGTTTAGCTTTTTAGAAATCTTTTTCCAGAAGAAAACCTGAGTGTGAAGCACCAGAATTACACATCTTCAAGGAACCATGGAGATGCTATGAATCACAAAATATCTGAGCATTGGCTCTTGGAACAAGGTTTAAGTATGTAAATATTCCCCATGGAAGAGAAACTCACTCTATTGTGTTTATTCCAGTCTTTTGTCACAGAATGTTGAGCTGGAAATTGCTAAACCTTTTTTTGTTTTGGTAAGGCTGTCAGAGCAGAAATGAAGCATTTGGACATGTGATGATTACTGAACATTAAATTCTCTTCCATTGGTAAAAGTAGAGTCTCTGCATATCAATTCCTGAGAATATGTCCAAGTAGGTAAATTAATTAACAAGAATGGAGAATACTGTTGGCTAGTAAGTTATTCTGGTGCAATGAAGGAAGAAAAGCCCTGTACAATAGTTACACCAACCCCTTCCTCTAAATCCCAAACCCAGCCCAACCTCAAGGCATGGTTCTTACACAAACTCACTTTGCCTCACATGCTGCTGCTCCTAGGCAACTTCACTAACATCTTGCCTTGTGAATTGTTCTTCCTTTTTCCTTCCTTCCTTCCTCCTTAAATCTTACTTCCTATTTTCCTTGCTCCATTTCTCACACTCATCCTCATACTGCTGTTGTGGCACATTTGATGTCACCTTCTGTTCATCTGGAGACAAATGCAAATTTCTCTGAACTGTGGCGGCACTGGAGGGGAACACAACCTCAGGAGGAGTTGGAGAATCCTCACATGGCCACATGGACAGTGCAGCATGGCAGAGCTCAGTCACCCACTGCAGCAAGGCTCCTCAGGGACTCCTGAGCACTCCAGCAAAAATCAAGTTCTAGGAAGGAAAAACAATTTTCCCATTCTGATCCCCTGAGTCTGAGCCATTCCTGCCAGAATCTATCAAGGATGCAAAAATATTTTCCTCATAATGTAAATTGATGTTTTTCTGAGAGGAAGCATAATGTCCCAGTCCCTCCTGGGCTGTCCTGGAGAAGTGGGAGCTCTCTCCAGGGTCAGGGGATAATTCTGTTTCCCAGAGGGGCCAGCACCAATAAATATGGTGGTACCAACGCATGTGAGCTTCTACTGTCACCCTTCCCTGCTTGTGGCACAGTTAATTAATTGACTGCTCATGTGTAGTTTGTTCAAGGCTGAGCAATTCTTTTAGTCATGGCTGTAACTGATGAAATTTTGGGCTTTCTATCAGCTTTAGTTTCCAGCTGCTCCTGAGTGACCTTTTGGGACAGATCTTCAGGCCACTTGAATCAACTGTCCCTAAGCAGCAGGTCAGCCAGAAGTTTCGTTGACCCTTAAAAATGTGGGATCTACTTTTGGGAAGAAGACAGGCAGAAAGCTGAAAAAACTTAGGAGAGTATTGGCGTGCTGTTTTCCTGAGACCTGGTGGCTCTCTTTTTGCCATGAAATGCAGCATTAATCTCACACAGGCAGTCTATAAAATACAATGCAGCTCCACAACAACAGGGTCAAGGGACCTCTGCACGTGTGAATTTGATGCTAAATGCCCCTAGTCTGCAAGTTGTTCATAAAATGCACTAAGGAAAAACCTTCATCAAGGTATGGACAAACATTCCTGTAAGGGAAAAATAGCATCAACAGCAACCCTGCAGCAACAACAGCAGCCCCAGAGTGAGGTGGTCCATGCTGAATGGAGCAGGCTGTCTGTCCCTGCAGTGCCACAGTCTGTCTTGTCCCACCAGCCAACTTCTAAAGCTGCTCAGGCTGCAAAAACGTCCTCAGCTCCCTCCACCAAAGACAAACTTTCCACTTTGCATCCCTGAAAAGTGTCTCCACTCATTAGATGCTGCTCAGCTCCTACCACGTTGAAAAACTGCTCTCACTCCATGGCTTATGACACCTTCCCCAGAACCCACTTCTGTTCAATATTTCCTCACCTTACCTCCTTCTGCTGTCCACAGGGCAGCTTGAGTTTGGATTTCTGTCTGCATAAACCCATAGGGGGATTTATGGCAAACTCATCATTGTTTCCCTTCCCTTAAAATCCTCTTAGTCATGTGCTCATTCCCATGGCAGGTCCATTCCTGTGATTCCAAGAGATATTTTATCCCTGGTAGCGTTTAAGAGCCAGAATACCTCTGTTCCAGAGATAAACACACTGAATTTTTTACCTATTCCTCTTGTCCTTTCCCAGATACTACCCTTCATAGAATTTATGCACCAGTACTGCATGGAAGGTTGTTCAAAATAAACTGGAACTGCTGTGCACCAACTGAAGTAGTCCTGCTCCACAAATTGGCACTGCCAATACCTTAACAAAGCGGTGCCTTTATGTGAATATTGCAAATAAGGCTTTGGTTTCCTTTATTTTCAGAGGACTTGAGATTACTCTTTCAACTGCAAGAGGTTTCCAGCAGCAACAGCTGCTGGGAAAGAGGAAAGAGATAATGATAGCAGATATTTGTTAATCTTCTATTCCACTCCAAAACCTGAGAACATTAAGGGTATTTGCACTGTGTCCTTCTCCTTCCTCAGGTTTGGTTCTGGCTAACTGTACAGGGAGGGGAAAATGCTGCAGTGAATTCTGATATAGACAACAGAATGATGAATAGCCCTGTCTTCCAATGATGGCAATGTTTCAGCTATAAAACTGAAGTGCAGACATAAAAATTCTGCCATTCATTCTGACTTCATAAAGTTTTGCCATTTCATGGCAGCAATTGTGTTTTACCTCCTCTAATTCTCATTACCACAGAGCTGATGAGAATGAGAAATGAGAGCTTCAGAACAAAATGTGAAGTCTAAGTTACCACCCTGCTCTATCCCTGACCCTTCCAACACTATTCCTTCTGGCTGCCTGCTCCCCAAAGAGCAGGGCAGCAAAGTTGGCCTCTCCCAACACCCATGGGCTTCATCAGCAAGAACCCTCTGGTGGCTGCTTCCCCTTGCCTCCCTCCAAGGAATTATGGTGTGCTGTTTCCCCCTCTCTTCCCTCTCCTGGGCACCCAGAGACCCCTCCAAACAGGCATGGGGATGTGGAGCAGAGCTGGCAGCCAGCAGCTCTGAGCCTGGGGTCAAGTCCTTCCTCAGGCTGTCTATGGTGCAAAGAGTGACCACAGGAACAAAAAAAGAGCAGAACATAAAGGAGCAAGACCAGAGTCAGCAGAGTCACCTTTTTAACCATTTTTTGCATTTCAAAAAGCAGTAACATCTGTGTCATCTCTGGGAGAGCAGCAAACACATCCCTGAGAGGCTGCTCAGTGCCATAACTCAGGAAAAAGCAGAGGTGTTTGCCTGATTTTTGCTTTGAACCCCTGGGACTTGCAGATTCTGCTCAGTCCACACTCTGCCCCATAGCAATCCCCCTTGTCCAGCCTCACCTCCTGAAGCTTCCCTTGCTATGTTAAACTGATTGCTTCCATCATACCTGGGAGGCACAAAGGGCAATCAATTTCATTCCCCCTTTTTAGCAGCCTTCTAAACATTTGAATGTTTTCCTGCCTCCCCCAGGCTGTTGCTTTGTCGATTAAACAATCCCTACTTTTTGCAGAGCCACAGACTCTTCCAAATTACTCCCATTCTTCCTTTAAATCCTTTGCCCCTGAGGAACCTGCTCACTCATCGAGATGGATGGATTCTGACCTTCCCATCCCAAAGTGGTGGGGTGATGCTGCTGGCTCAGCAGGCCAGGTCAAAGTTGGCTGTCAGTGCCTGGTTTTTCCACTTAAATTATGCACTTTCTTAATGAATCTCTGGCTAGTTGTCACCCGGGTAGAAATTGCAGTTGTTCTGCAAGATAAAGAGGTTTTAGGAAGAAACCTCAAGTGTGTTTCTGCTCTATATCATGTGACAAGAGCGAACAAGGAGACACCATCAACATTTAAAATGCAGGAATACAACATTCCCTCAGAAGCCTCCTGCAAACTGGTGATTGAGGACTTAAGTTGGTAGACTTGAGTGAATTAGTTAAGTCCTTATGGAATCCCTCCCTCTTCCATCCTTCACTTCGTGTTGGCATTCCCTGCAACTGTGGTCATCTTTGAGGCGCTGGAACACAAACAATCTAATTAAGACAGGAAATCAATTTGTGAAAGCGTTTGTATTCTGCTCTTCACATGTCTGTCTGAATTAAAACCACATCACTGTGCAAACAAGGGTCAGCATTGAATGTGGTCTCAAAAAGACAAACCCTTGAATGAACACGGAGCCTGCAGCTGAAACAGCCTGTGGCAAAGAAAGGCCATAATCCAACAAGGCTCAGTCACTTACTCTCTCATGGAGCCAATGATATAGTTTTAATCATGAGGGATTAGACCCCTCTCAGTTTGTTGGGTTTATGTTGTTTTTTTTAATGCAAATCTAAATAAACACAGAGAAAGTAGGTTAGTTCATAAACCATGAATAATACAAACACATCCAGGGCACTGTTGCTGACACTAATTCATGTTCAAACACTGACCCATTGCAGAGCTGCCTGGCTTGAAAGATTTGCAGAGCTGTGCACCTCCATCATTCATTTTCTCCCATTACTTCCTCCCAGGCCAAGGGGAATCATGCCTGGTGTGTAGAACTTCACCTCATTACAGCATTTCATGAATACAAACACCATTCCGCAAGTAATTTGTGCACAACCACGATGAGAACCACCTTAAATCATTTTCCCTGACAAAGTGTGTGTGCTAGATGTGGTTCTAACAGCAAGGTACAGGAAAGTCTCTGGTCCCTGGAGCTGCTCTTTCCCCTGTCAAAGAACAGCTGATGTACACTCCTTCCTAGCTGTTCCAAAAGGCTTTGTATCAGCCCATTTTTGGCTTAAGGTTGTCATAGGTACAAGATATAGGCTGAAACTAAAGCTAGAAGTAGAAATTAAAGGTTACCAGTTGGAGATCTATCAGCTGGTCAATCTCTGCTATGAATTAATAAATAACTCCATTACTCCATATTTAAATCCAAATAAATTAATGAAGCCTCCTGCTTGTCCTTAAACAGCCATTAAACGTTTAATGAACTTCTGATTACTGATTATTGCCTGGAGGAAAAGAGATGCAAATAGATAAATAACCACGTTGAAAACTTTTGTGTCACTGAAGACAATGAAAAAGAATTTAACTGATTACATACCCATGGCCTCAAGGAGACAGCTATTTACCACACCCTGTATTATTAATGACCAAAATTTCAGAGTGTGGTAACATACTGCTTATTATCTTTAATCTGGCTGAAAAAGCACCAGGTTTGTAAATAAGTATTTGTAGATAAATTTATTTGCAAATAAAACCTAATGGTTTTTAGATAAGGAAGCTTTCAAATAGTCTACCCATTTTTTATTTTCTGTGCTCACTTCTGAAGAGACAGATACATTTAATAGGATCTTTAATCCAGTTTGATGGAGCAGTTTCTGTTAAAAATGCAGATAAGTTGAAACTATAAACCTACTCTGCAGAAATACATCACCTGAAATGACAGTTTTAAAATGGGGGGGGGGGGGAGGAAATCACAACTTCAGTATTTTTTAATTATTACATAAGGCTCTTTTAATGTTATATTGAAACAATGTATATATTTAGCATATCATCATAGCATTTTATATATACTATATTAAAAAAAAAATACTATATATAAAAAAAACCCCAACCCTGACAACACTCTTTTAAAAAAAATTGTTTCAGTTATGATAGTGGTCCAGGCAGAGGCTTTGTTAGTTTTTCAAAAATAAACTACACTGAAAGAAAACTGTGGTGAAAAGCCCATCCTGTGCTGGATTCTGTAACTCCCTGTACAGAAGGTATTCATTTCGCTAGAACCCAGACAAAACATGTTCATGGAAATAGTGTCATGCTTTTCCAGAAAACATATTTGATGCCCTCCCCTCACTCATTTTCAGTGGGATGAGAAAGCAGTAAAATAAGAAGATAAAAGATGAAGGCTAGAAAAACATCTCTCTTGTTTGCTCTGGCATGCTGCTGACCTGGGTCAAGAGTCCTTGCATATTCATCCAAAGGAGACGGTGCATGAATTTATATGACACTATTTCAGTCCACACAGAACCTCATCTGGAAAGGCTGGTGATGAAGTGTTCTACCAGCACCTATCATATTAGTTAGCAGATATAATGAGGAAAATCAGCTGAAGTGGAATGGCTGGTCTCCTAGTGCCCATGCATAATGCTTTTTGCTATAATCAGATATTACAATCTAATGCATTGGTAAGACATAACTTTAAATCCATCTGCTTGATGCTGATTTAGAGACTCATCAAAGCTCACCATTAGAGCTGCAGTCTCATTGAATATTTGTGGCAATTATTTAGATAAATACATGGGAAAGATGATAAACACATTTAGGAAGACACGTTTGGATAAGCAGGTTGCCCAGAGAAGCTGTGGCTGCCCCAGTCCTGGAAGTGTTGGTTGGACCTGGAAGGCCAGGTTGGACAGGCTTGGGAGCAACCTGGGGTAGTGGAAGCTGTCCCTGCCCATGGCAGGAGGTTGGAATGAAATTATCTTTAAGGTCCCTTCCAACCTAACTCATTCTATGCTTCTATGCTTCAATGATTCTATTAAATCATTAAATCATTCTATTAAATCTCATATATTTGAAATACAGCTGGAAGCCTGGAAGGGTGTTATCCTTAACCTTTTAAAAGTTTTTCCTGCTAATAAATAACTCCATTTTGCTCAGAGAAGTGGCATATTCTCTGTGAAACTGACACTATAAGCAGGATGCATTGTTTGCATGCAGAGAATCTGGATAGGGGCTGGAATTAGGTAGAGCAGATGTCACATTAATATCTGGCTGATGAAGAGACAGATGAGTGATTATAGCATGGAAGCATCAGGCAAATTGATAATGGGCTTCCCAATTCCTGCTGTTGTTGTTTCATCTTGCTGGACTGAATCTAGCAGTGACATAGAGAGGAAAGTTTTGTGTTGCAGTTCATAGTGCTCAGTAATAGTCAATAGTAGTCATGTTCAGCTGTTAATACCTGTTCCTATTCATCATGTGCCAACATACAAAAACCAAACCAAAGAAATCATTACGTTTCTGGGGAAAAAAAAAAATGAAAAAAATTCTAAAAAAGCCTGCAGAGCAATAAATTATTCTGTTTTGCTGGAGGGAAGCTTATCCAAACACAAATGATTTCCAGTAATGAAAAACCCAGGTGATTTTTCAAATCTTTCTTTTTCCCAGAACAAAGTCAGCAGTATCACTTTTCCTGTAGGCTTGGCCCAAAGAGGTAGCTCAGTACCAGCCACTTGCTCCAATACCTGCTAAAGGTGTGGGCTTGGGTTCATACCTGGATTGTAAAGAAAAATAATTGGGGCATCATGAGCATTGCTATGGCCATTGCTATGTGCCTGCCAGGGAAAATGGGGTTTAAAAATGGGGGGAAAGGAAGGCAGACTCATTAAAAAAAATCATTTCTAGTATCTGCAACAACTCTGACAACACAAATGAAGTTCCAGCTTCAAAGCCATAGCTGGGAATTCTTCATTGCATTTGAACCAAGAGAATGAGATCTCAAAATATTAATTCTTTTCCTTGTCCAGTTTTACCATTTTCCCCTCTTACTTTCATCACTACTTTTGCTTCCTTGATACTCTACAAGATTGACTCCTGGTGATTTTGAAATAGGTTTGCAAGCAATCTCTTGGCTGCTCTCCCTGGCCACAGAGCACATGCAGGTATCATTAATCAGGGAGATTAAGGGTGATTAAAACTTCAGGTGATATGAACTCTGTGTGTGAAGAGAAGAAGGCAGGCTGGATTGAACAGGTGCAGGAGATGCACCACACACAGCATGGGTCCCACCTGTGCACACCCCAGGTTTTATCTCAGCTTGCAGCAGAATGTTCAAAGCTTAATAACTCACAATGTATCAGGCAATGACAATTACTCATCAGCTGCAGAGATGAAAGCCTTCTGCTGAGGTTCTTATCACTGCAGATGGGCCAGAGAAAAATGTTTCCTGCCTGATGTTGCTTTAACTGGAGTCATTAACCATGTCCATCATCAGTGATGTTCTAATTGACAGGAACTTGCCTTTTTCCTCTCTCTCAACATGAGGTCATTTGTCTAGTAGGGTAATGGGAATGCTGCTGGGACAAAGCAGCTTTAGAACCCTTCAGCAAGGTAGGAAAGTCTTCTATTAGGGTGGGGGAGAGCTCTGCCAGCCTTTCCCCATGAACTTGAGTGAGTCATAGTCACCACATTCTTTTCAGTCCCCTCACCTGCCCACCTCCACCCCAGCCCTTGTGTGTGCAGTTGCACAAGTCACCTCTGCTTATGTCAGATTCCAACCCTGTTTTTATGGAGTCCATGATAGTAGTAAGAATTTTCCTTCTTTTATGGCAATCTGAAGGCACATGAACAAAGGCAATCACACCCTTCTGCCCATCTTCCCAGTTATCTCTGTGTCTTGCATATATTTATTTGTTTTTCCAGCCTGGCAGACATTGCACATGAGATCTTTAACTCAGTGTCACTGCAGATCTCTTTCAACAACATTCAAGAGCTCCCCAGGCCTGCAAACACAGTGAGCTAAGCCATGTCCTGTAAATCTAAATACCTTAGAGACCTTCAGAAAAGCACATTATCCCCAGACTGCTGCCCAGTTCCCAAGGCACAAAGGCCAGGCAGGTCCTTTCAGCTGAGTGGCACAAAGCCAATGGAGAGCTTTGATTCCCTCTCTTTTATCCACAGAAAAGCAGGTGCTTTGCTAAGAGCAGTGGTAGGTCCATGTAATAATAGAAACCTATCCAGGCAGATGTTCAACCTATGCCAAAATAAACGTTCCCTTTCTAACAGAAGGGATGAACTCCAGACAGCTCCTCTTCTTTCTGCCCAGCTCCTGTCCTGGCAGGCAAAGTGAACATTCCTAGAGACTTAACTTTGGGGTGCTTAGCACTTGGAGGGGAAACACACCAATAGGTGTTGGAAAGAGGCAAAGAAACTCTGTTCAAGGCAAAGCCAGAACCCCTTGCTCCTTCTTCTGGTCACTGACAGCAAAAGCAGAGTTTTACCAGCACTACCCTTTCTTTTCAGCAGCTCAGAATCTGGCAGGGAGGTGAGAGGCAAGTCTGAAACTCCTCTGCAGAACAGAGGAGCTGCCTCTTTCGGTGGCCCTGTGTCTTCATAAACTTTTCAAGAGGCTGCAATCCCAGTTCAAGACAGGCATCTGCAGTAGAGCTATCAGCAGCTGAGGCACCAGGGAAGAGCCAGCTGAAGGAACATTTCCCCTTCAGCATTTGTCACTGATATGTCTAAGAGGTTCTTTATTCAAAATAAAACAATGATACTGCAACACACATCCAACAGATTGTTGCACTCTCTGCCATTTAGTTTGGCAGAGTAGTGCCTAACAATTTGAAATTTAACAATAAATGGTGTAACTATGGCTTTTTACAATGGCAGTTCTCCCTGGCACCCATATCCCCAAAGAGGGTTCAGTTTCATCAAGTGAAAATAAATAAAAAGCACTCTAAACACTTACATTTAGCCTGGTTTGCACAAAGAAAAACACTCACCTAATACAGATAAAAGATTTTTAAGCCATGGAGACAATGACCACACCAATATAACCCCTGCAGGAGTCCAAGGGACCAGACAAGTAAGGGGCACGTGTTATTTAGAAGCAAAGTCAAAGTGGTTTTGATAGAGATACATTAACAGAACCAATACTGATGGCAGTTAATCTCTAAAATCACAGTCCTGCTTAATTCACAATCATAATAATTCATATATTGAAATTTAAAAATCCATTTCTTACAGTATAGATGGCCACCACTTTCTTCACTCAGTCCTCTATTTTTACAAGTGGACTTGTTTTCCTTTTCTTCTCCCTAACATCCACTTTGCTTTGGCTATGCTGCTGTGTAAGAATGACAAAAACTGACATTGGAACTTGTATTAGCCCATCCTTACTTTTGCCAGAATTTTATTTCCAAGTCCACTGACTATTTCACCGTAATAATCTTCAGTCAACTTAGCAAAGAAGATCTGCAGTCTGGGTTTCTGTGCTCACAAAAGATGTTTTCTGTCTCCCTTTCTACACATCCAACACCCCTATCCATGGGATTCTCACCTAGAGATGTGGATACCTGCATGTTTGGATAGAAACCATGACTTTACCTGCAGAAATTGAGGCTTGTTAAGCATAATTTAAAGCACACCAGCAAGCAGCCAGTGTTGGCTGCTCCACCAAGGATGGGGATCCAGGGTGGAGGATGGTGACAGGTGTAGACTCAAGTATATTCATGGAGTGCCCTAATGGAGAAGTCCAAACCACCCAACATTTTCCCTATTCCTATAGAGATAGATTTTTTGTGTGCGTCCATTTTGAAGAGGGATGTATCAGTCCTTGTTAGCATGATTTTCCCTTTCATTTTTATGCATGCTGTCGTGTGTTGCTGTTGGCTGATTTTACATTTCCTACTTTACTAGTAATTTTAATTCAGTTCCATACTTTCTGTTTGAGACTGATGAACGACTCTGTCCATGTATTCTTACAGCTGTCAGGTCTCATCCATGGTGATTTATCCCAGCCACTTCCAGGAGCACTTTGGAGAACATGTCAGCAGAGTTTCACAGTTTGCTGAGAGATAAATTGCTTCTAATCAGAATCATGCATTTCTCTGATGGCATCTGCCCTAGAGGAAACTGACCAACCCGTTTTCTAAAATCATCAAGAACAGCAACAAAAGCTTATCTTTTTCAGTGAGAAAACCCAAAACTAAAACAAAACAAAACAAAGAAATGGGAGTTTTTTAAATTTGTAAAACTCGAGAAAGCAAAGATTTGTTCCTGGGACTGATTCCAGCATTCAGAGATTAATCTGATAAAACATTTCAAACTTAGTTCCTCACGCCTCCTCCTTTTTTCTATAATTCCTCAACATCCTCACCCTCTTTGTCCCTCGGCAGGAACAGAAGCATCCATGGTGAGCCACAATCCCTTACTGTGGGGGAAGCAAAACTGAGTGTCCTTCATGCTGCTGAGAAGCTTTGAAATTTCATTTCCAATTATTTGTATAGTCCGAAGTTCTTTCAGAGTACTTGTAAGAATTGGAAGTGCTAGATCAGCTAAAATAAAAGGCACAAAAAACCCCAAACAATGTAAAAGAAATAATAAAAAAAATATATAGTTGGTTTTATCCTTTTAGAAAAAAAAGGAGGATTTGATTTATTGGTGTTTCAAATATGATGCTTAAGTACAGTTTTTGCCTCACTCTCAGAGAGTACAATAAAAAGAAAATGTTGGATTAACTTGTATTTTGCTGTATAAGACTCACAGAAATGATGAAGGTCTGCACTGATTAAACCAATCTCTTGTAGTTACAGGCGTTACAGTCAACTAAACCTACAGAAAACCTACTCCAGCAGCCTCAGCCACTCAGTATTTCAACTTGCCCCTGTCAAATTTAGGATTTCCAGTCAAATATCAGGCAATACTTGAAATTTTGATGATGCTTTTCTGGTGTTCAAAGTTTTACTTCCCTCTGGCACTTGTAGATGCAGAAAGAGCAATTGTTTGGGAAACAAATTTTGGAAGTGTACAGCTCCAGAAATATGTAAATGCTTGAAATATGTAAACTTTGCATTTAATCAGAACAGCATCAGTTTCTACAACCTCTTTTCCAATCACTGCTGCAATTACAGATCAGCAAACTGCACACAGAAGCAGGTAGTAGCTCCTGATAATTCTCTGGTATAAAATTCCTTACTTAATAAAGAAAATTCAAAAAGAGCTTGTAGCCACTTTAGAGGAGCAGAAACGATCTAGAATATTATTTTTAAGGCAGTGGAGGGAAAAGTTTATTTTAATTTTTATGCAGTCAATACTTTTACTGAATATTCTTTTCAAAGAAGTATGTTTATGTTTCAAAATATTGGAAAAAATCTTCTCACCTCTTATTTGCAATTTTTAACAGAAAATAACTTCCAAATTTCACTCAAATTCAGAAATATTTTAAGCATTTTATCTATCACAGAAACTATTTGGTGATGATATCCCTGAGTTACCTATAACATTTTGGGAAGCATAATCATGCATTTTTTCAGAAGAGTCCAAGGAGATCCTGTGAATTCCTCTTATGCATCTTGAAAAAGCAGGCACTTGTCAAGGACTAAAACATACTCTTATTCTGGAATTCTTCAGCTGGCATATTATTAGTGACGATTTGGTTAAATGGGAAGGGAAGAAAGAGCAGCACGTATCATCCCCATGTTTTAATGTGGCTGAATGCAGTCACATCAAAATATTCCTTGCCTTAGGAAAAGGAAAAGACAATATAAAAGCAATATTTGTATTATTGTTATAATAAATAAAAAATACATAAAAGCAATACATGTATAGATCAGGGACAAGAAGGCCATTCAATGTCTTTTATTCAGAATATCTTAATGTTCCAGCAGCAGATCTGGGACATACATTAAGGTATCCAAAATTTTAGGCTACTAAAGGATGTCATTGCGGACAAAACAATGATGAATTAACTTGTGTGCAGCAGGTCTCCACCTGTGTGAGGCTTGTTAGTTGTTGAAAGAACCCGTTACTTTGCATACCATCATCAAATGAGATAATTTTCCTTACAAATTGCAAATAAGGTAAGTAGCCCTTTTGTGTAATTTTGATTCCCCCAAAACTCCCACGTGGAATTTCTAATCAGAAAAAAAAAAGAAAAAAGCTGACAAACAAACCTTTGACAATACCACCACTCTGCTAATTTTTCATGTTTTTATCATCTAATTTCCATTACCCAAATTTGCACAGTCCATTGCTAATGTCATTCTGGTTAATCGTTACCCTGGGGTGATCTGGAATGATTTTAATTCCTCATAACTGCACTCGTAACTTGTCACTGCATTTAAGTGTCTAAAATCCCAAACCAATCAAATCTATTAGGGGTAGCAGGAGTTACAAACCCAGATCAACTCCCTTATGTGAAGACAGCACATTTTTCCTCTTGGCCCTGATGTATGGGGGTGTAGGAAAGTACTTTACTCTTCAAGCAGCACTTTGGCACTGCAGAAAAATACCTCTGCTAGAAAAATTCACCTGGTAAAATTAAGTGTGGTGATCTGAGATTCCCAGTGACTGAGATATTGGAGTGGAAAACATGGCTTTGCCAAGCTTCACCAAATTCCCTCTAATTACCCCCTGCTGCTCTGCTCCCTGAACTTCACAATTCATCAGGAATCCAGTATGGGAACACAGGGAATAAAGCAAAAGTGTACTGAACAAAACTCTCTGATTTTTAAGAGCTAAGCCTAGACACTGAGGCACAAAAACAGGACTGACAAGCTGGTTAGTGCCTTAAACACCCAGACAGGAAAGTTTCTTAATCATGACCTAACTGATACTAAAAGAAAAGATTCTCCCTAAATCCTGTCATCCAGAGAGGAATGAGAAGTGTGTGGCAGAGAGCTCTACCATACAGAAAAGGAGGAATTTGCAACTAGAGCCACATTGCAGTTGCAGTGTTTGATGAACTCCTCCAAAGCAGTGAAACTTCTGCGCTCTGTGTGGGGGATCAGGTGGAAGAATGGGTAGAAAATAGAGCCTGAAAAAACAAACTTTTCCAAAAAGTCAGACAGGCCAGTGATTTTCAGTCTTGTCTAAGAGTCACATTTCGCCACTCTCACAGCCATTACAATACATAATGAACATTTTTCTTTCAATGCGCTTCTTCCAAAATCAAAAACACTTCAATGATTTCCTCTTTTGCTCTCAAAACACTGGTTTTGTGACAAGAAGGATTGATTTACCAACACATTCCCTCAACAGCACTGTATTTTTTTTCATGCACAATTATTTTGTCAGCCTTTGTTTTATGAGCTTTACATCTCTTTTAACAGAAGAGGCAAGAAGAAACAATTGTTTATACCCAACCTTTTGTGGCTTCACCTTAACAGATGGTCCTTGGGGAAAAGGCAGGAGTGCTGCAATGAATTGCCAATAATGGTTTCAGCTTTGTAACATATGCTTAATATTTTCTATAAACAGAAAAGTTGTGATTTTGGGATACAACTGTCCAAATACAGCTCAAAGCACATGTACCTGACACCCAAAGTTTGCCAGAATCCTGCTGATCCTTGGTTAATTTGGGATCAAGAGACCAATGACTAAACTGTCACATAACTCCACAAAATACCCCTCACTGGAAATTTATGTAATTTGTGACTGAATAAAAGTTGGAGTCTGAATAGAGAGGGACGGCAGAAAGCACAACGTAAGTGCTTAGATTAAAATTATTCCTGTCTGGACAGACCTGTTTAAGGAAGCGGATGCTTCACTTTACACATCATCCTGTGTCTGCTTTTTCATCACAAAAATTTTACTGCAAGGCATGTATCAAGTTAGAAACCTTGAAAAATCACTTTTTCTCTACATTCATATGTCTTCCACCAGAGTGCAAGCAAGAAAATGGACTATTTCATTGCCTATGACATCTTGTGGCATTTCTGGCACACTTACCTGCCACACTCTTCTTTAATGAAGACATAAACCAGAGACTGCAGCATGTTGTAGAAAAGCTGAAGTGCAAGAGGTCCTGTTTCAATCTGTGCATTTTTATCTAATGTACTCACAGTGAATAGGTGATAAAATAAAACAGGTTTTCCTGTTATGATCATTATTTGTAGACAGCCAAGCTATGGAAGGAGGAACTGAGTCCTACAAAGGTGTGATGTTTATGTGTGTCAAATATTTCTCTCATATATCTGAGCATGTCATGTAATTAATACATTTACACTAAGTATGTTAATGAGAAACAGACAGTTCATCCCTGGATGAGTGGCACCCAAGATAACTAATGATTTGTTGAAGGTGAAATGTGGTAGAGTACAAAATCCTCACACCTTCTCAAGATTACATCTTTACCATGACTGTGGTGTGCCTGAGAGAGAAAATCACCCAAGACATGTCCTGGTTTTTCCTCCAGGGAAGTCAATACCTTTGCCCCAAAGCACCACCTGTTGAAGGGATGTCATACAATATCAACCTCAATCCACTTAAATTACTGGGTTTTGTTTATTTATTTGTTGTTTGCAGTTAATAGCCAGTGTCATTCTGTTTTGGTTGCTTTGACCTTTCTCCGGTTTTATGGACTGTTTGCTAATACTCTTACCCATATGTGCTGTACATGAAGGTGACAGGAACAGAAACTGTCACCTCTGTGACCAGTTTCTGTTCCTGACAATGAGGGAATGAGGGCTCCTGAAATGAGGGTACCTCAGCATGGCTCTTTTGGCCACTGAACCCCACTGATGCTCCCTTATACCGGCAGGAATTTCGAGACTTTTGCCCCAGGAATATTCTTCAGGTTTTGTTATCACTGAATATTCTGCTTGGAGAGGAGTATTTCAGAGAACTTTTTCTTACTGTATCTCAGACATCAGAGAGATCAGGCACTGAATTTAGAGAAACTAGCTCTGTCACCTTGGATCCAGGCATTATTCCTCTCCATCCTCAGCAAATGCCACAGCTGAGACTCCAGCACACCGAGGGAGAGCCCCTGCCAAACAGAAAGCCAGTAGCTTATGACCGAGCTGTGCATTTGGAGAAACCTCCCTCACTGAGAGTCCTTCGTCCAACAACAGGATACTTACTTCATGTCTTGAGCAGGTTGGCAAACAGCCTCTTGTGCAGTATTGACACCCAGGAGTAGCAATGTTTGACTTACAGATGTGGTGAAGGCCTCCTTCCACAGGTCAGAATGGCAAAGAAGAGGGATTTGGCCTCCCACACCTCAACAGCTGACACCAAAATAGTCTTTAAATCCTGAAACAAACAGCAGACATCGTGCACTGAGAGGCTAAATTAACTTTATGGAACCACTGTGCACTGCATGAAATAAAGCACACCTTTACTTTCTCTGGTTTCAGTGCTATTTTAATATTCTTGTTCAGTTGGCAATAGACCTGAGTTATCATCACATTACAGAACAGATGCTACAAAGTCCCCTCAGAGCATAATGAGGCACAGGTCAAGTGACAGACACATTTTCCTAAGCATCCCATTCTGACTGGCATTGCTATTACACCACTGAAGTGACTTAAATATCCTTCCTCCTTTACAAGGCACATCAGAGCATTAGTGTAAATAAATGTCAACTAAAGGTATTAAACTCTTTCTTCAGCTTGGAGGAATATCTTCATGCTAAGATTTAGTGTTAGGGAAAGCCCTATTTATTTATGTCTTGATCAGGTAGTCTTCTAATACAGTGAAAGAGTCCTCTAAGAAATCACTAAAACTAGAGAAATTAAAACAGCCGTGGGCACTGAAAAATAATATTACTAGTTTAAGGTAATATTTCCCCAAGACCACCTCTAACCAAAAGGAAATGTTATGTTTGCCTTACAAACAAAGACAAAAAATACCTTATCAAAGGTAGCAAATGCTAAGACTTAAACAGGGATTGTTGGAGCATTTCTCCTCAATATATCAAAATAGATTCTGAAGTATATGAGTTTGAGTTTTTTATTCCTAAATAATTAGCCAGAAAGATTTGTTTGGTTGGTTTGGGTTTTTTGTTAAAGAAATGAAAACAAGTATGAGAATTTAAACTTGCATTAATTTCAACTCCAAATCAAACTGCTGTGGTATTGCACAGAACATGATGAAAGTTGCACCATAAGTGGCTCTAAAAGATGCAACTTCCAGAGGGAAGAAGAGCAATTTGAGCAGTTTATGTGACCAGTTACAGAATTTGATCATGCAGAAATTATACTCATTTCGACTCCAATAGCATATTTTTGCTGTAATCAGCTATTGCAGTTCCTTGAGAGTCTTTTATCACACAATCTGTATTTCCTTAATTTTGCTTTATGTCCCTGGCTCATATGTCTTTAGCAGTTCTACTTAACAGCAACAGAAGTGGTTTATTCACAGGGAAGAAAGTCATCATATTCCCAAACCAACCACCAGTTTAGCTATCAAAATTCTGGTTACAGCTGCGTACTACCACACCATTTTTGTGCACACCCATGTATTTTTCCCAGCTACCAAGAATTAATGGCTTATTGCCATGATCATTTACTTTCCCAAGATTGCAGATGGCTGCAGAGACAATCAGATTTCCTCCAGAGGGCTGCTGGACCAACCACCTGCTCCTGGGATCAGAAAGGACTTCAAACCAGGTCCCCTACGGGAATCCAGAATGGAAAGTTAGACACCACCACTCAGAGCTGTTCAGAGGGCATGGTCAAAGTATCAACATCACCAGCTGGCAATGTAGGAGCACTGAGGTATTTCACCAGATGTTATTAGTCAGAGGAAGGGTCATGGCACCCCACAGGAAGATCTGATCACAGTCACCCAGAGCAAAACTCAACCCAAGTCCAGCAGCAGTTTTTTATTACAAGGTTTTTTCATCTTCCCAGGAGCATTTTGGTGACGGTCTCTGCTGGCAATATGGTGACTCTGGGCTAGACAATACTTTATTTTGTAGGAACCAAAACTCCCAAGTCTAAAAACCTCAGACGTGGAAAGGAATCCAACTCAATGAAGAATTTGACCCTCTATTCTCAAGAAGAATATTCTGAATTTTGAATTAATTTCTTTGCCCATGCTGTGCTCAGCTCAGCTCTAATGAAAGTTAAAAGAGGAAAAAAAGGAAGGGTGTTTTAGCCAACTCCAGTCACCTCCAGTGAGATAAAGATGTGCCACCAGGAGTTGACATTCTCTCCACTGTAGAAGACGTTGCTTAAGATGTGTAGAACATGTCATAATAACTGGAGCTGGAAAGGATTTGAACCAGCATGTGTCTTCATTTCATAGCTAGCTTTTCCTTTAACCAGCAGAGCAGATGTGCTTTTTGCTACAGATGAACATGAAACCTTTAATGAGAAGGGGGATCTCATGCAAGGTGGAGGCTTTCTGAGAGAGTAAAATCTACTTATCCCCTGTAACTAGGCCAAGCATCTCCACTCTCATCACCACAGGAGAAGATTTCTGCATCTGTTCCCACTTCATTTTCTTAGACTTGTCTGATGTCAGCAGGTACAATATGAGTTGCAGACACTACCTGTAAATACTTACAGTGAAATATTCAGTGCCATGCTGCTCCAAGGCTGGTAACACTGCCAGGCACTCTAACAAGCATCTGATTTCCCCTCAGCTCCCACATAAGCAGCAGCATGTTTATGATCAACACCACAAAACATCAAAACTTAAGAGACACATGGCAGTAAAGGATGAAAGTTCCATTTTATTTTATATCAGTGAGCATGAGCACATATGATGGGATTTAGAGAGAAAATTCTTCTCATCCTTCTCTACTCAAATGCACTTTAGGCAAATTTTTCTCATCTCCAAATGAGCACAATTAAGTTTATGATGCAAAGATCCCCCAAAGGAAGAGAAAAGGCAGGTTTATCCCCAAGTATCCCTGAAGTACAGCTACTCATAGCAAAACTTGATGCTAAATTTTTGCCAGAAAGTGTTCAGAACTCCCAGGACACTCACAACTGTTTCCCTCTCCTATAGACTGCAGTGAGTGTTGGGTTCTTTGCTGCCCATGGGCTTAACCTTCAGCTCTTGAGGTTTTACAGCATAACTAAGGGAAGCTTTTGGGTTTCAATTGCTCTTGCATGTATCATCATCCACAGAAAGACGTTTTCCAGAAACAAAGTCTGGCATGGAAAAACTTCATTTAATCATGATGTTTCAGACATCTTATCATGGGCTCTGTTCCAGTGTTTTGCAAGTAACAGCCTGTAACAGGAACTAAACTGCAGTGTTTTGACTGACACATGCCACATACTTTCTCTCTCTTTTGCAGTGATTTTCAAGGATTGTAATTGTATCCTGAAATGCAAGTGGTATTTTTCATCATGTGCCCATTCAGATACTTCCTTGCTATTGTATTCTCCTAACACCAGAGCTAAGAGCAAGAAAATTTCTTCACCAAAAAGATTTTCAAGCCCTGGCACAGGCTGCCCAGGGCAGTGGTAGAGTCACCATCCCCCAGGGATTTAAAGATGTGTAAATCTGGCATTTGGGAATGTGATTCAGTGGTGGGCTTGGCAATGTTGGGTTAGTGCTTGAACTTGATGGTCCTAGAGGTCTTTGCCAACCTGATTCTATTCCAACGTGATTCTATGGTTCAAAAGTCTCTACAAACTGAATTTTCAAGTTTGTGAAGAACTGTGTAGGAAAGGAAAGCTGAAAAGGAGTAGCCTCACCTGATGGAAATGTAAACCTGACTCACAAATAGAAGAACTAAGGGTTACTGCAAATGCAAGTTTTCCAAGACAAATGCATCCTATCCTGCTTGTAAACAACAGGTGGCTGGGCAGGAAAACCCAGGGTCTGGCAGTCAACACCCTCATCTCCTAGGATGCTCAGACAAGTCCCTAAAAAGGAGAAAAATGGTTGGGTATTTTAAATTTTTTTTTCTCCCCTAAGGAGAAGAGCCTTTTAGGGATCCTTAAAAGTTCCTGCCCTTAAGAATGTGAATGGTCCAGAAGAGGCTGTGCAACATTTTTGGTGCCACCCCTGTCACTGAGCAGGGTCAGTGCAGAGAAGGAGCTGGGCAACATTCAGACCAACCACACCACTGCTGCAGAACCTGAGAAACAGTCTCGTTCTCCAAAGCAGCACAAGCTCTGATTTAGAATTTTCAGCTGTTACTGAAAGGTGCAGTCTCCTCAAACTAGAGGATCTGCTTGGCCTGCACTAGCAGAAATTAGGTATTTAGAGCCGAGGAAGGTAGGGTTGTTCAGACCACTGTGATGTGTCCAGGGCTTTCTCCTGAGAAGATAATGCCAGAGAAAATGGTAATGGAGAGGTAGAGAAACCATCCTGATGCTTAAAACACTCCCTTCCCCTTAACCCAGGCTTTCAGCTGTCACTCAATCGCTCCCCACAAGCTGTCCTTCAACAGCCCAGGGAGGCAGAGAGGACCCTGCAGGGAGCCTAGCTGCACTGATTTACAGCTCCCTGAACACTGCAGCTGAGTGGATTTGGGACCACAGTGAGGAAAGGGATCTAACCTTGCTCAGTGGCCCCACCACCTCACAGGAAGCCTTGGCAAGGTGTCAGGAATGGGGATGAGACAGGGTCAAGGGCAGGTGATGCAGGTGGCTGAGGTCGAGAAACATGCAAATGTAAAAACTCAAAAAAGGAATTGGTATTTTCATTTTCTCCTGATGTAATGTGCCTGCACGGGTGGACATCTCATTGTGATATCACTGACTCCTGGATGGTGACATCACTGAGTGGCAGATTGTGATGTCTCTGGGGATTTATTGTGACATCTCACTGCTTGTATCTGGATGTCAGCAGAGCGTGGGCCAGTCTGGCTTGAGACAAAAATGGCCACAGACACAGATGGCAACTGCCCCATCTGCCAGGACTCTCTGAGGGATGTGACTTCTGCTCGGCCCTGTCACCACCGGTTCTGCCTGGGCTGCATCCTGCGGTGGGCACAGCGAAATCCCTCATGCCCACTCTGCAGGACAGTGCTACAGACCGTCAGGTTTTCTGAGAAGAATGAATGGGACTACATAAACTTTGTCATCACCTCCCCTGCTGAGTCACCAGCAGCCCGTAACCAAGCAGGGAGGACTCACAATCACCTGGATCAAAACAGCTGCCATGGCCTTGGGGTGTCCCCTCTGTTTTCTCCACAGGGAACACTGTCCCCAGCTGAGCAGAGGGCTGCAGGGCCAGAGCCTGTGGGTGGCCTCCTGCCCGAGGTGTGGGCAGGACTGTTCCAACAACATCAGCATCTTCTGGAGCCCGTGCGGCCCTGGCTGCACCAGAGGCTGGAGCGAATGTACCGAGGCCGATGGTGGCTGGTTGAGGCCACAGAGAGCTGCATCCTGCGCTACCTCTGCCTCTGCGGCCTGGATAGAGAAGAGCTGGCCCAGAAGCTGCAGGTCTTCCTTGAGGAGCACACAGCACCGCTGCTCCGTGGCCTCATCGAGGTTATTGCAGCCCAGTGCAGTCAGGAGGCCCAGAGGCTTCTGTACTCCCACACTACTGGGGATGAGGACAGCAGCCCAGCAGAGAGCAGCAGCTCCAGCAAAGCCAAGTCCATCAGTTTTAGCTCCGGCAGCTCCCAGGAGAGCACTCCCAGCAGTGTCTGCAGTGTGGAGAAAGAAGCTGGTGCCTCAGAGGTCCCTGAGCACGGGGGTCCCAGCCAGCACCCAGCTGTGCCCAGCCCTGCAGAGCAGGACCAGCCCCCGAAGGAGCCAGAGCTGCTGGGGCAGGCAGCAGTCGCAGGTCCCTCTGCCCAGGGCAGCAGCTGCAGCCCCTCTGTTCCCCGTCAGGGCAAGGGCTGCTCGCCTCGGGTGGCTCACTGTGCCCGAAAGAGGAAAGCCCCCAGGCCTCTGGATTCTCCCTAGTCCAGCAAGAGGCCATGATGGGACTGACTTGACCCCTGCAGCCCTAAGAGACCCTTGTCATCATTTCAGATTAAATGATGAAACTTCATCTCTCTCTTCATTTCCCATCCAAGGCCAATGCAGCCCACGGCACCTTTGGGAAGCGATTTCACCTTTCCATGTCTGGCTTCCAGAAGGTGTTTGTGAGGTCTCCAATAAGTGAGTCCCACAGAGCTGGGGCCCCAATAAATCTATAAATGTCTGAGTGCCTTGGTAACTTGAGAGAGTATGACATCCTTAAATGCAAGCGTATTAGAAAATTTTGCTTCCTACACAATTTGGCTTTTGAAAGGAATGTCTGAATCAAAACCCAAAAAAGCTATGGAGAAATAGGATTCCATTAAAATTCTTAGTTCTTGCAATTATATGAGCTAATTTGAAATAGATTGTTCAAGTCTGTAAGGACCTAAACCAGAGCCCAGTAGTTGCTAGGCAGCAGTGCCTTTGCTCTGCAAAGACTCTTCTGTGAATGTGAGGTCAAGGGCAAAAAGTCTTATGATGGTTGAGTCAGTTGTTCTGCTCCAATCAACACAAAAGGTATTCTTCAGTGATCTCCAGGGCCAGGAGGCCAGTATCTGACAGACAGGGTGAAATTAAAGATTTAATAAAAATGGTGACCAGAAGTTTTCTATTTTTTTAACACTAGTAGTTACTTAAAGTTGCAATGGCAACCAAACTTACCTCACACAGAACAGTGCATGCTATACTCAGCTGCACAGAATCCTCTTGAAATAATGTATTATCTACTATATTAGTAAAGAGTGACAGCATGTCCCATCCCCACAGCAGTGGTGCAGTTGTTAAAATAAAGTAACCATTTAATCTCTAATGCAGTGGCTGATCATTTTCTTACATTACTCTGTAATTATTGCACAGCAAATTGTTCACCCAGGTGGAATAATGGACAAGGATGAGTAGTTTTTTAATCTTTCTTCTCTCCTCTCCGAGACTTCGTGCACATTTCCTCCCACCTTTCTCTCCTTTGTCATGCACAGGTGTGTTTTCAGGTCTGGGAAACCTTGATTTTAATGTATAACTTTGCAGATATGGGTTGCTTATTTTTGTTGCCCCTGACAGGCACAGGATACCACAAGTCAAGTGGCAAAAGGTCATGGTGAAAAGCTCAGAGTTAAAGCAGCTCATACATAAAAGGAACTGCACATATAGGAAGGAAGATTTCATTTTATATTGAGACCGGTGGGTGCTACAATTCCAAATGTGACTTTTGACCTGGATGTCTCTGGAGTCAGACTCCAGGATATCTGATTTTAATTCTGAGGAATTCATTCACAGTATGGATCTACCCTGGAGCTGCTGGTCCTAGGAGAACATAATGTCTTGTAGCAGCGTTTCAGGGGTCGAGATCCCCAACTTCCCCAACTGTCAGCCTCCAATGACCTCAAGTGACAGTCAGGCTCCAGTTTCTTAGTTCTTTGCTGCAGAGAGAGGTTTTTGAAAATCTCATGACCTTCAGTTCTTGCTGGAATTGTCTTTTGGTTTCAAAAGGCAGGGCATGAAAAAAAACCAGTGGCCAGCAGCACTGGCCAGCATCATGGCTTGAGCAGCACATGCCTTCTCAAAGTTATTTTCACCTATCTTCAGTTTTATCCCTCAGCAAAGTTTAATTCAAGGATGCTTTCTGTACATATGGAGGCTTCACACAATTTTTAAAACAATTCTGCTGATTTATTTCTTTAAATAAAAAAAATCCTACCTGACTGAATAGATGTGTCACCTACAACCCATTAGATGAAGAAAAAAATGCAGGATAGCTGCCTTTTGTGCTTGTTTTTCTCTTCAGTTTGTCACTCTTTATCTGCTGTTTTTTCTTTTGGAGGCAGGCTAATGAATGACAAGGTTAATAAATATTTGGTCTAACACAGTAAAACCATTTTTATTTATTTGCATTCCATTCTGGATCTGTGGGATTAACTGTCCCAGAGAAGTCTTGTGTTGCAGGTGTCCATTCCTATAAATTCTGCTCTGGGCTTGCCATTTAGGGACATGTAGTTTTGCAAGTGCAAAACCCTACCAGGACTGAGAACCTTAGTTGCAAGTAGCAGAACAAAATCTACAAGAGCACAGACTTTTACGTAATTAAATTCTTCCCATTTTATTGACATCGCAAATGAAAGGGATTTCTGCAAGACCCACAATAGCTAGAAGAGAACTCCTTTTGTGAGACAGAGCTCCCAAAGATAAGGAAAACTAGACAAAAGGAAAGCATAAAAGCAAAAATCTCCGTGTTGTAGAGGTTTAATACATGACTGCAAAAGAATTATAATGGAAGATTTTTTACACAAATTTTGCAACACTGACTGAAGCCCCATTCCAGCTGGGAGCTCACTGAGATCCAATGTGAGCGTCTCATCATCTGTCAAACTGTGGGCAGCTTGCAAACCAGTTAGATAAATGGCTTCCATCCTTGAAATATTTAAAGAAAACAAAAAAATGCCTTTACCCTTGAGGAACTTTCAGCAGATATTAGCAAACACAATTAATCCAGCTGTATGCTGGATATTTGATTTGTGCCATATCAAATGGAGCATTAAATGCATTCCAGAGGTCATGGGCTCTTAGACACAAATCACCTGAGCCTGTCAAGGAAGATTTGGTGAACACTGGCATAAGAGAGAAACAATAACATGAGCATCTTTGTGATGACAGTTTGTGAGGTATCTTCTGAATTTTAAAAAAGACAACATTTTTCTATGTCCATTTTGATCAATTCCTCTTAGATTTTGGCTCCGATTTCACTGACTATTCCCCAGACTCAGTGCCAGCATCCAAAGTCAGCTCTGCTATAGCCTTCTCCTTAAAACCTTGAAGCAAGAACCAGCTCCTTGTCACCATGGCAATTCCCATCTGTCTTCTCTCTTCAGCCATTTGGCCTCAGGATCTCTGTGACAATCCCACCAAGCTCTGCAGAGAAGAGAGCAACAGGGAACTCATCCCCAAAGTTCTCTGTCACTCACTGGACCAGCTGATTGTGAGTGACCAATGAACTTCTAAAATGGAAGGACATGCAGTGGAGATGGATAAGGGTCATGTGCTCATGAAGCTCAGGGAATATTTTGGTGTGTGATCTTCTTCCTACCTTCTGGAAAGAGGATGCATTTGTGATTGTAAGCATCACTTCAGCACAGGAAAAAAAAAATTGGATTTAGTTGGAAATTAAGTGAAAGGAGGCAGAAGATCACACGGAAAGCTTTTATAAAAAGAAAACTGCTTTGCCCCACTACAAACCTTAAATCATTCTCTGCTGAAAATTCCCCAAAGCACATTTTCTGTCGCTATTGACTGATTACTTTCAAGAATTGCCCCAGAAGGATGACACTGCCCATCCTGTTTCAGCTGCTCAGATATGTCTCTCTGTTCTTCCTCGCCCATGACTTCCTTGCCTTACATTCCCAAGAAAACCTGTTGATTTTGGAGGTGATGATATTAATCAAACCTACAAATAATACAGCCTGGCAAAGAACACAATGGACCATAATATTTGCACATTATTTGGTCTAAATGACCTTGCTCTGATTTCTGGAGGGTCATTTTGTAATTTAATGGTTCAGCTGAATTCCTTATCCTGAAAGATTAAGTTTCTCATCAGCTCATTCAATAAAGATGGAGCCATTCCAGACCTTCTCAAGATGAAACCAGCCATAAGAATACTGCACATGTATGTGGATTTTCTGAAGTGATTACTTTTCTTATCTAATCCTACAGAAAAATTATACTGCTGAAAAACAATTGCTGGAACTGAAC
Source organism: Lichenostomus cassidix (assembly GCF_008360975.1). NCBI lineage: Eukaryota > Metazoa > Chordata > Aves > Passeriformes > Meliphagidae > Lichenostomus > Lichenostomus cassidix. Next base: position 6,131,256 of record NC_139511.1, read on the forward strand.
TGAAAGGCTGGTAGGTAAAATTTATTACAAAGTATAAGTTCAATAAAATTATATGTAAAGCAAAACATTAATATTGACAATGACTCTTTACAATGCTACTCTACATCTTTTGTGTTGGTGGCAGAAATTCCTGAGGGGGTTTTTTTTTCAGTCCCACAATAACAAAAAATGCTATAAAGCAAATTGCAACTGAATATTTTCAACTCCTGCAAAAACCTTAAGCAAAATAGCAGAAAGAGTTTGAGCTACATTTCCAAAGCAGGGGGTGTTCTTTAATTATTACAGTCAGAGAAGGGAGAAGGAGAGGATTTTTTTGTTGAACAAAAAACCATAATGGAACCATAAAAATTTATTCTGTTCTTCTCCTGGATGGATATGCTCATATTCGAAACACCATTGAAAATTGAAGCCAAAATTGCAAGTGATTTTTTTTCAATCAGCTGTGTTAAACCATTAAAAAGAGCGTTGTTGGTTTGGCTTAAGATGTATCTGAATGAATGACAAGCAGAAAATCTTCACATTCAAAATGATACTTTCAGTTTCAAGTCAGATTTTCCAGAGGATTCAGAAAACTGGTTTGGGTTTGTTTGATGTATTGGGGGTTCTTTTTCTGTCTCTGAAAGAAGCCAAAAGAGCTCACACCTTTGCTTAGCTAGCTCAAGGCAAACAGTTCTGAGGGGTCACTTGGTTACTCCTGAAGACACAGATCTTGAATTCTGAGCACTTCTGAAAAGTGCTTCCTTTATTTTCAGACTCATGACTGAAAATACGTAATCAAAGAAACAATGAAATCAATTTAATTCAGACACTGTTTTGCTCTCCATTAAGCCACAAACCTACACTCTACCTTTCTCATTAATACAAACACAGAAACACTGACAGCCTTGGTTTGGAGAAAAAGGAAAACTGTCAGTACCAGCCACCTCATCATGATGAGAGCAGTCAGGGTTGGCAGAGCTGCTCTGCATTTAAGTCTCCAGCCATCATATTGACTTATTGTATTCACACTACGTGAAAAATGCAAAATAAACACAATATTTACCTCCAAATGAGATACTGTGAATTTAAATCTGTTTACTTGTTTGTCATCAAGGCATTTATGCCAAAAGGGAATGTAACATGAATCCCACAGAAGACTCCTTTTTGTCCAAATAACACTGTTACTTTATTGGTCATTTAAAATGAGTTATATATTTCAAATATCTGTGCCTCAGAGCTCTGAGGATTAATATCTACATTTCCTAGATAAATCTAGCTGCCATTTTACATTTCTAGTTCCGTCCTCAGGAAGCAAGATTGTATGAAACAAAGAGGTGAAAATGAAACTTAAAGGTAAATCTCTAAAAGATTCTGCACATTTAATCTGTAGAGAACTGATTGTAATTTAATTTAAAATTATTTAAATTAATTTGTAATTTAAAAGGAAAGAAAAATTTGACATTACACAGCACATACTTGTGATGGAAAATGGTCTTTTAAGACTGCATTATATAATAGATGATAGTAGGTGACACTAGAGCACTCATTCAAATACCTGATATATTGCAAACTCTATTTTTAAAAATTAAATAATCTAGGCAGTCCAAGTTCCAAGCTCCATCCTCCCAGAGCTAACCTGAGCAGTGTGCAGCTCAGCCTGCCATCCCCTGAAGGGTGTCTGAAGCCAAGCTCAGATCTTGGCCAAGGACTGTTTTTTGCTCTGTTTTCATGGACCATTTCCCTGCAAACTGAGAAAGACAGAAAGCTCTGCACTGCTTTCTGGTTGGCAGCAGTTGTATGACCTGGGTGACCAAGAGGCTCCAGCCACTGTGTGCTGCTGCTCAAAACAGCTTCAGGCACCATCCAGTGACACTGAAAATATGTTCTGGATGTCTGCACAAGGAAAGACTGATCCCACAGGGACAGGCTGCAGGGCTGTGACCATGCAAGGAGAGCAAAAATTACAGGAGACATGGAAATTGAGGTGATGTCAAGCAGAAAAACTAGATAAAACTACATTTAAATTCATGTTTTAACAGAACAGATAGAAAAGACATTCTGAAAAATAACATCAATTGTAAAATTGCTCAGATGGGAGGAGGAAGTAAAAGGACAGATCATGTCAGTATCATCTGGATCACTGTTCACATGGATTTATTTTCACATTTAAATAATCCATAGTGTATTGATTTCATGAAACGTCTCTCACATACGGATTCCAAGCTGTAACAGGATATAACCTGATCAGATGTAACCAGATGTTACAGGATGTAACCAGATCAGCAGCTTGATCCTGCGCTCTTTATTAAAGAACACCATCCATTGCTTAGTCACATTTTCCTGTCCATGAATCCACAGGCAAGTGTGAGGCACCACAGTGAGAAGCAAATTATATGTTAGAAAGGTCTGGAAGGGCAAAAGTTATAGCCAGAAATACAATTTAATTTTGACATCTAGACTACAGAAAATCATTTTCAAAGGAGACCAAAGGAAGAACACTTATTTAACTACCACTCACAAATTGAAGGTAAAACTGTAGAAGGCTGAAGGTCTCAGTTTTGGTTGGCAACTCCTGGTTTTGAAAAGGGGAAATTCAAAATTCAGGCTTCACCTGCTTTACCTTAGACTGGGCAACATAATCCTGGCATATGTCCAAGTAACTATTACTTGTGAAAATTCTGCTTATAATTAAAAATATCTGGCCTCTCCTGGAATGCCAATGCAAGCCTATTTCCTATGCACATGCTCTCTTCAGAAGGATCATGTGTTCCTCCTGGCTGGAGTGCAATCCAGTGCTGGGAAGGATTTCTTTTCATTCTTTGGAATAAGCTCCTTTTAAATACTTTTCTTTGTAACACTCATTTCATACATTTCAGTGCAGTTCAGTTTGCAAGTTCATGAAGAGATTCAATCTCCTGGCTTTAAAAATTTGAGATGGTATTTTAGTAAACACCAACTGGGTGAAAGATTCTGCAATTGTTTGTATTATTGCAAGTCTGGTGTGATTCCATAAAAGTGTTCTTGGTGTAACCCAGCACTTAGCTTGTGGTTGAATTTCATCAGTGATAGTGGTCCTACTTGTAATTTAATAATATGAAGACTTGGGTGAGAATAAAAATTACAATATTCAGAGTAGAAAGAGGTCAACATTACTCACTATTTCCACACAGGTGTCTTTCAGCGACCTGAAAGACCTGTGGTTGGTGGTTGTTGCACCTTCCTCTCTGCTAGCTCGTGACGTGTATCAACAGACCAAAGACCAGATGAGAAGTTTTGATCCCCTCCTCTTTGTTTGTATAGAGACTATTTCAATAATTCTTTTGTCAAGACCTGGGCCAGAACGCTCTTGGATCAGACAAATGACAGCAGTGCTCCTAAGGAAATTTATCGGCTTTCTGAGAACTTGAAGTTAAGGCTTGAGTGGTTGCAATACAAACTATAAAGAGAGTAATTCTTTAGCAGAGGGGCCTCACAATAATAAAATTCTCCTCACCATTACAGTAACAGTCAGAAATAGAAGTCATCAACTCTCTGTTTTTTTTCTCCCAAAACCTTTTAGCAAAACACTGTGCAATTTACAGAAAAAAAAAAATAATAGTATCAAAGATTTCAAAAATCAACAGCCCAAGTAAGATTAACAGATTTATTATTTGGACATTTAACTCCTTTTGCAGCTGAATTAGAAATCACAGGTTTGATTAGGACAGTGAAGCTCCAGAAAAGGAGAGGTTCAGCTGCCTTGAGTATCATTTACCAGATCATGTCAGAAATTCAGACATCCTGGTGCACCTGTACATGGCATTATAGACTCTTCTTACAATTATATAGAAACCTCCCTTTTTTCACATGCATTGACTTTGAACTACACTTGCTAAACAAGCATTTTATTAAAATGTCAGGTCTCAGCCTCTGAGGCTGCATTAGAAAGGCTGACACAGAAGTCTCTGGCTCCGATAATCCCTGGAATCTGTGTGAAATGAAAAAGGGGAGAAAAAGAGCGAGGTAGAAAATGCAAACTTTTAGCTACACTTGGAGCCAGATATATCCTGCTTCTGAGCCCTTCTAATAATTCACTTTCATAATTCAAAAAATGGTCACCAATTCTTCCTTTCTCATGAGTCAAAAGTGTGCTTAACATTCAGCAACAAAAGCATCTTCTTATCCTGTTTATTTTAAATCAGACCTACCAGTCTGCTAAAAGTAGAGGTGAAGGAGAACAGAAAATTATGATAAAGTTAGGCCTGTGCCTGAAGTCTCTTTTTATCTACAAAGTGCCATTACACATTCACTACTATTTTGCCTTTCAAAGTACATTAGAATTCCATAGTTCACAGAATCACAGAATCACAGGATGGGTCAGCTTGGAAGGGACCACAGTGGGTCATCTGGTCCTACCTCCCTGCTCCAGCAGGGCCATACCAGAGCACATAGAACAGGATTGTGTTGAGATTCGGAAATATCTCCACTGAGAGAGACTTCACAGCCTCTCTGGGCAATGTGTTCAGTGCTTGATCACAGAGAAATTCTTCCTCATGTTCAGGTGGAACTTCCCAGGCATCAGTTCCTGGCTGTTCCTCTTGTCCCAGTGCTGGGTCCCATGGAGCCTGGGCCATGCTCTGAGCCCTCCCGGCAGACACTGACAGACAGGAGTGAGAGCTCCACTCAGAAGTCTCTTCATGAGGCTGAACCACTCCCTCAACCTTTCCTCATAGGAGAGATGCTCCACTCCCTTTGTTGTCTTAGTTGCTCTCTACTGGCCCCAGAATCTGCTTCATAATTTCTTGCACAAGGCATGGTCAGATTTGTGTCTCTTTAAATCCTCATTGCAATCATCTGCCCATAATCTGTGTTTGATGGATTGTCCAACATCACCAAAGGCACACAGGACAGGGCTGGCTGCCATAGCTGACCCTCTAAAGCAGCTGATGAGGATCTGGAAGCCACTGTCCATGCAGGAGCTTATGTTGCAGCCTTCAGGTGCTGGTCAGGAGCAAAGAGTGTGCAAAGGTTACTAGTGAGGGCTCAGCTTCTCCCTTCGGTTATTCCAGTTTCCCTCTTGCAGGCTCCTTTAGAGCAGAGTTGCAGCATTCCCAGGAGCAGAATTTACAAAACACAAATATTTAGAGTGAAGCTCCAACTGAATCTTGGAATTATGGTTTGTCCACATGAAAGTGCTTTAGTGTGGTTGCTTTCTGGCAAGAAGCAAATTCTAAAAGATCTCTGATTTTCCTCCATCTTCTCCCAGGTGAAGGTAAGTCACAGCTGCTTTTGAGTTTCTGCCCTTGAAGAGACCACTTTGCAAAGGTCACCTGAGCACAGGTTCAGACCACCCTGCACCTAGAGACCTCCTTCTCTCTGCTGTCTTCAGTGGCCCCTTGCAAGTGCTCAGCACCTGATAGGATGCTTTCCTGTTAGGCATTTCCTTCAAGAACTATTTGCTTTCACAAGTACTCTCTTTCAACACAGTTTCATGAAATTTCCAACCATTGCCCTCATATGAATTTTTCTTTATTTATGTTATTTCTGCCAGGCACTGGCCCACAAGTGCTGGGTCACAACTAAGACCCTGTTTTGAAAGTCTATCCAGAATCAGGTGAATTTTATGCTATCCCCTCAGCTTTCCTTCCAAGTCAATAAATCTGAAGGGGAAACAAGAAAGCAATAGAGGTTATGAATGGATTGAGAGCAGCCCTGCAGAGAAGGACTGGGGGATACTGGAGGAGGAAACATTGGATATGAGTTGGCACTGTGTGTTTGCAGCCCTAAAACCCTTCTGTACCCTGGGCTGCATCTAAAAAGCATGCCCAGCAGGTCAAGGGAGGGAATTCTTGCCCTCTTCTTCAGTAAAACACAGGAACAGGTTGCCCACAGATGTGGTGGATGTCACATCATTGGCAGTGCTCAGGGTCAGGTTGGATGAGGGTCTGATGGACCTGCTCTAGTGGAAAGTGTCCCTCAGCATGTCTGGGGGCTTGGACTAGATGTTCTCTAGAGGTCCCTTCCATCCCCACCCTTTCATGATTTCAGGGCACGTGGGACAGGAGGAAAAAGAAATAAAATGTGATCATGGCACGCAGTTAATGGGGGGATGCTCTAGGGTACAGATGTGAAAGGAACTCAAGATGAACACAGCACCTTGGGGAAGAGTCCCCTTAAGTATACAGTGCATCTCCTGGAGTATCTGTGGCATTAGTTTTCATATAAAAGAGGGAAAATCTTGGTATTCTGAAATATCAGGTGCTGCCTGCATATTTAGACCTTTAAAAGTCCAATACCAAATGAGAAGGAATATAAATGGCATACTTTAGGACGCACTTACTCAAACAAAAAGAAATACGCCTCACAATAACAACACAAAAAGGTCCTGATGAACAAACTTCTATCTTTTTCCATGTAGATTGCTAAGCACCCAAGTATGGCAATGGACCTCCTTCATTTGCAGAGGTCTGAAAAGAGACCTTTGCGCCCTGAGCCAGAGCTATGTGGTGATTGCACACAGCACCCTCAGCTCACACCAGCCAACCCTCAGCTAACAGAGAATGCTTTTCCAAAGGGAAAAAGAACTGCTTAGGCTGATGACTCCCTGGGATGACAACAGCCAGAGGCAAGAAGGGATGATGACACAGCACAGCTCATGCGGTGATGGATCCTGGGCTCTCCTGAGTTGTGGCAGGGCTCCTCTGGCTCTTGTACCTCACTCTGGAGGGGCAGCAACTCCAGCTCCTTCCTGCAGCTCTGGGAAGGAGATGAAAGCACTGGCTTCCAGAAGCACAGAGACATGGGATGCAGAGAGGGACCTGGCACTGTTGGCCAGCAGGAGAGGATGGGGCTAGTTTGAAGCATTCCTTTCTCCTTCTCTCTGCAGCAAGGGCACAATCCACAGCAGTGGGAGACTTTCACCCAGGGCCAGATAAAAGCACCCAGGTTCTCCAAATCCCAGCATTGCCCAGAGAAAGGGAGTGACAGGAGGAGGAGTTGTCCAGACACAGGTAGTCCATGCTGATAGGTCCCAGCACTCTGCTCTTCACAGAAAACTTTGGCAAGGGTCAGGAGCAGGGATGAGACACATGACGCAGGTGGACAAGGGAGAGCAACACGGAAATGTCAAGGTTGAAAACAAGAAGAAAAGTATTTTCTTCTTTCTCCTGACAATGTGCACAGGCGGGGACATTGTGACATCACCTGCTGATGAAGGATGATGTCAGTGAGAAGCAGACTGTGACATCACCGAGCTCTGGACTGGGACATGTCACTGCTTATATATGGGCGTGGGCAGAGCCAGGGCCAGTCTGGCTCCGTTCTGAGCTCCTACCGAGCGCGACTGCGAGGTGTGGAGGATCGAGCCAGGTTTCTGTGGTGCTGAGTGGTGCCTGTTCTTGGCAGGTGCCAGTGCCAGACCCAGAGCAACCAGCAGTGTTTGCCCAGCCCTGCCTGCCTGGGGCAGCCGGGCACTGCGTGTGCTTGCAGCACTGAAGGGAAACGTCCCCTGCGGCAGGTGACAGGGCTGTAGGGAGGTGGGAGGGTGTCCTTCTCCTTCCTCCCCTCTCCTGCAGGGTGTGACCCCAGCGAAGGAGAACAGCTCCTGATCCTCAGACCTCCCCAACGTGCTGCAGAGGACAAATATGGCCACAGAGACAGGTGGCAACTGTGCCATCTGCCAGGACACCTTTGCGGACGTGGCTTCTGCTCTTCCTTGTGGCCACCATTTCTGCCGGGGCTGTATCCTGCGGTGGGCACACATAAATCCCGTGTGCCCACTGTGCAGAGGAGCAATAGAGACTGTCAGGTTTTCTGATGATGAAGGTGACTATCTGGAGATGGTCATCACAGCCCCTGAGCAGCTGCCAGCGGCCACCAGCCAGGCAGGGAGAGCTCCAGGCGGCCAGGACAGGAACAGTCCCCATCCCTCTGTGCCGCCCCATCCCTCCTCTCCTCAGGAGACACCAGCCCGAGCTGTCGGCGGTGTCCTGCCTCAGATCTGGGCACAACTTTTCCGTCAGCAAAGAGATCTCCTGGATCCTGTGCAGACTTGGCTGTGCAGGAGGATGGAGACCATCTATGGGCAGCGGTGGTGGCTGGCAGAGATCTCACAGAGTGCCATCCTGCACACTCTCTGTGTGCATGGACCAGACCAGGAGATCATGACCCAGCGTTTGCAGGACATCCTGGAGGAACACACAGTGCCAGTGGTCCAGGGCACCATCGACATCATTGTGAGGCAGTGCAGAGAGGAGGCCCAGAGGCTTCTGTGCTCCCACGCTGCTGTGGATGAGGATGACAGCCCAGCAGCCAGCAGCAGCTCCAGCAGCTCCAGCAGCTCCAGCAGCTCCAGCAGCTCCAGCTTTGCCAGCCCCAACAGCCCCAGTTCCCCACATCCCAACAGACCCAGCTCCCCTACTCCCAACAACCCCAGCTTGACCCACCCCAACAGCCCCAGCTCCAGCTCCTCCAGCTCTTGGACAGGGACTCTAGCCAGCACTCCTGAAATCTCCGTGGAGGAGGAAGAGGAAGCTGCCACAATGGGGGCCACCCCTGCCAGGGGTCACAGCCACCCCCCAGCTGTGTCCGTGTCCCCAGAGCAGCACCAGCTCCAGGAGGAGGCAGGTCCCTCTGCCCAGAGCACCAGCCCCAGACCCTCTGGTTCCACCCAGCGGCCCCAGCGGCCCCGGCGTCCCCCAAGGAGAAGAGCCCTTAAACCTAAGGAATCTCCTCGCCCCTATAAGAGGGCCCACCGCCAGTAGAAGTAGCAATGTTCTTTCAACCCTTTAGTTAGGAAATAAATAAATAAATAATTGGTTGTTTTTCCCTCACACAATCTCTGGGCAGTGCTTCCTCAGCCTCCTGGTGCCTTTGCCCTTCCCCTCATGGCCCACCGTGGCACCCATGTCCTGTGGGGCACAGCCTGAGGCCGAGGGCCATGGCAGCAGCACCTCTTCCCACAGGAAATCCAATGCTCCAATCTCTCTGGATTCTCTGCATGACCTCTTGCCCCTCCAGAGACTCAACAGCCCTTCCCAGTTTTGGATCAGCAGCAGCCTTGCATTGGCACATTCAATTGCACCATCCCAAACTATTTAAAAGCCCAACCTGCTCCCCCAGCCAGGCTTCCCACTGTCACTCATTTGGTCCATTCCCACGAGTTGTCCCACAACAAGCCAGTGAGACCCTGCACTGATTTGGACACATATTTATTTATTCCCACCGCTCTGTAGCTTGAATGATCCCAAGGGGCTTTCATTTGGTCAACAATGATGTGTCAGACTGCACCTTGCTGGCACAGTGTCCTTGCCATTCTTCAGGATTCAGGAGGGGAAGACAACTCAGCAAAGCCATGTGAGGCAGGAGGAGAAAAGTGGCGCTGCACCTATGGGGCACCATTTGTGTATTTGCAGATTTCCTTTGCTCAGGGGCCCACATGCTGTCCTTTGGAGTGTGTCCTTGTCACCTCAGCAGTGCTCCCAGGATGGAGGCCTGGCCTTGTCATTGTGCTGATGAAAGAACTCTCGGCAAAAGAAATGGCAGAGAGAATTCCTTCCTGGGTTTGGAACCCCCCTAGACAGCACTAAGGGGACCCAATTTCCTGAGCAAGCAAGGCACAACAGTCCTAGAGCCCTAAACACAGGGGCAAAGTGTCCTTGTGCACATCACCCTTGATCCAGTGGGGCAGCAGGGAGGACAAACTCTGACTTTAAAACCAGGTGGGAAAAAACCTTGTACAGGGCCTGGCCTGAAATGTCTGGATGTGATGGCCTCTCCCAGGGAGGCTGACAAAAGGCTCTGTGAATAGAGACCAGGACTGGCCCCAAGAAACCACGGCAAAATGTCAGGAGCAGGGATTAGAGACAGGGCCGAGGACATGTGATGCAGGTGGCCAAGGGAGAGCAACATGCAAATGTAGAAATTGAAACTAGGAAAGTGTATTTCCTTTTTTACTCCTGTCAACATGTGGCTGCAGGGATGGAGGGCCTGCTGTGCCATCCCAGGGTGGAGAAGTCTGAAGTGCACATGGTGACATCAGGCAGCGATGGATTGTGACCTCATGTACCTCACTGCTTATCCTGGGCTTTCAAGGAGGCTAAATGCCTTTTGTGCTTTCACTGGGGGTGGAGGCTGATGTCACAGAGCAGTGGACTGACATCATGGGGGGATGGATTGTGCCATTGTGCCTCTCGCTGCTTGCATTCAGAGATTGGCAGGGCCAGTCTGGCTCCAGCCTGAAGTGCTCCTGGGCAAGACTGCAAGGCCCAGAGGATCAAGCCAGGCTTCTCTGGTGCTGGGTGGGGTCTGTTCTTGGCAGATCTCACTGCCAGTCCCAGAGCCATCACTCCTGTTTCCCTGCCCTGCCGGGCTGGGGCAGCCAGGCACTGTGGGCTGCTCCCAAATGTGCTGCAGAGCCCCAGTATGGCCACGGAGACAGATGGCAACTGCCCCATCTGCCAGGACTCTCTGAGGGATGTGACTTCTGCTGGGCCCTGTCGCCACCGGTTCTGCCTGGGCTGCATCGTGCGGTGGGCACAGCGAAATCCCTCGTGCCCACTCTGCAGGACACCGATAGAGACTGTCAGGCTTTATGAGCACGGAGAGGAGTATCTGGAGACAGCCAGCACTGCCCCCGAGCAGCTGCCAGCAGCCACCAGCCAGGCAGGGAGAGCTCCCGGCTGCCTGGACGAGAACAGCCCTCATGGCCCTGTGGTGTCCCCTCCAGCTCCTCCAGAGGGGACACTGTCCCCAGCTGAGCCGGGGCCCTCAGGGCTGCAGCTCCTGGGTGGCCTCCGGCCCGAGGTGTGGGCTGCACTGTTCCGTGGACACGGGCAGCTGCTGGAGCCTGTGCGGCCCTGGCTGCGCCAGAGGCTGGAGGGGATATTTGGGTGCTGGTGGTGGCTGGTTGAGGCCGCAGAGAGCTCCATCCTGCACGACCTGTGTGTCAACGGGCTGAATGCAGAGGTGTTGGTGCCGCTGCTGCAGCCTGTCCTCGAGCAACACACGGCAGCACTGGTGCATGGCGTCATCAGCATCATTGTGGGCCAGTGCAGCGAGGAGGCCCAGAGGCTGCTGCGCTCTGGTGCTGTCAGGGACGAGATCAATGGTCCTGTGGCCAGTGCCAGCTCCAGCTCCAGCTACAGCTACAGCCCCAGCTCCAGCCCCAGCTCCAGCTCCAGCTCCAGCTCCAGCTCCAGCCCCAGCTCCAGCCCCAGCTCCAGCTCCAGCTCCAGCTCCAGCTCCAGCCCCAGCTGCAGCTCCAGCTCCAGCTCCAGCTCCAGCCCCAGCTCCAGCTCCAGCCCCAGCTCCAGCTCCAGCCCCAGCTCCAGCAGCTCCGTGACCAGCAGTTCCTGAATCAGAATTCCTGCCAGTGGCCCCAGAGGCTACGAGATGGAGGAGAAAGCCAGCACATCAGAGGCTGCTCTCCCCAGGTGTCTCAGCCACACCCCAGCTGCGCCTGTCGCCATGGAGTGGGAGCAGCCCCAGGAGGAGCCAGGGCAGGAGGTAGTGACAGTGGCAGATGCCTCTGCCCTGGGCAGCAGTTTCAGCCCCTCCACCCCTGTCCTGAACTGGCACCGATTGCCATGGGGACCCTGGCACCCCGTTAAGAGAAGGGTCCCCAGCCCCCAGGACTCTCCCCAGCCCTGCAAGAGGCCAACCCACTGTCAGCTCTAGCAGGGCTTGCTATTCTTTATTGAAGAAAAAAGAAATAAATTGTTATTTTCCTCGCACAATCTCTAGGTTCTTATTTCTCTCCTTTTTAATGCCCTTCCCTTTCCCCTCCTGCCCCAATGTGGGTGGCACTCAGGTGCTGGGGGGCACAGCCATGGGCACACTGTGCCCCAGGGCCATGGCAGCAGCACCTCTTCCCACAGGAAATGCTGCTGCAGCTGCACACCCACAGGGCAGCAGATGCCAAAGGCAGAGCTGGCAGCAGGGACAACTGGTCCTGTCACAGGAGCATGCCCTCAGCCTGCCTTCTGTGCCCCTCTCTGCCCAGCCACTGGCACTTCAGCTCTGCTTTGCTTTCTCTGTGCTCCCTGATGTCAAACAGGGCAACCTGCAGAGAGTAAATTTTCTGGCAGACAAGCAAGGTCTAGTGCAAACTTGATCCTGAATTAAAATTTTATTTCTATGTCCCAATCAAATAAAATTGTTTCATCACAGATTTATTGTTATTGATAATATTATTGAAGGAGAAAGTAATAAGTTTGCCTGTAACCATTATTACATCTTGGAAAACTACTTTATAAAGCAATACTCTTCATTTTCTATTAATAAAAAAGCTGGAATTTCCCAGTTTGAGGGAATTCACTGAAATTATATGTCAAGTAGATACACTATCCCAGGAGAGTAGAATAAAAATGACTTGTTGAAAAAGAAACCAATATAATAGTGCTGAATGAGAATCATATATCTAATGAGGAACACATGACTGAGATTAATGGTGACCCAGAGATTTAACAGCAGAGGGACCTATTTTGTTGTTCAGTTTTTAAGGGAACAAAGTTCTGAAGCCACATTCCCTTGTTATGAGAGATAAGAAAATCACCTTTTCAGGAAAGAGAGAACAAGTTATTTTCAAAATCTTATTCTTTTAAAATACTTTAAAATAAAAGTAAAAGAAAAGCCACAACTATTTTAATTCAGTAAAGAAAAATCCACGAGGAGATCGATAATGGACAACTTAATTGCCAAATATTATTTCTTTTTTTCCTCTTCATCACCTCTTTCAGCCTGTCTCCCCAGTAGAATCACATCATTTTTGTGCTGAGGCCCCCAGAACTGGATGCAGCTCTACAGGTTGGGGTTCAAAAGAGCAGAGGGGAAGAACCACTTCCCTCGACCTGCTGAACAGCCATCTTTTTATGCAGCCCAGGATGTAAGTGGCTCTCCAGGCTTCCAGCATATGTTGTACCTCTACATGGAGAAGGACTGGGAGTATGTTCTGCCTTCCCAATGGTTTTAGAAACCAGCTTTCAACGTGGACAAATGATGTAAATTTCCAACAGAAATAAACCGGAAGGAAGCTGTACAAAATAAATAATAATAAAAAAAGGGAAATGTCTGGGGAAGATAAACAGATGCAAGAATGGCTGAAAGTGCAGTCTACAACAGACCCTGGTGATATACCCTTGAAGTACAGATTGGTTCTCCAACCACAGTGATAATTCTGCACAATATCAGATTTATCTGGGGTTAATTTTAAACTGCCAAAGTCAGGCATTTTAAGTAGGTAAGTAATAGACTTTCAAATGCAAAGCCATTTTAAGTGTAGGCTGGCAGGTTGGAAGTTCTACTAAGCCTCCACCTCTAGAACATTTCAGATTTTAATTCTCTGTATGCATCTTGGGAACACTGTGGAAATACCATCAGTTCTTTGTCTGCTGTCTCCCAGTGGGTACCATTCTCCCAATCACCTTCTCTTCCATGTTCAGATCACTCGTGTCAGATATGGTGTTTCCTTGAGGTCGACTGTGTGTTTCAGGAAATAACTAGGTTGTTACACACCCAAGGAAACCATGTTATTAGATAGTATTACCTTTATAAAGAAACACACTGGAAGACCAGAATGTTACACAGGGAAAAGTTACGATTTGAGGTCTAGAATAACCTAGATGATTTGAGACGTTTTGATTGTAGCCCCTGAGATCAGATACACTGGACTACCAGTCAACTGGTCTTGATGAATGGGCATCTGTCCCATCTCCCTGTAAAAGGGGGAGTTGGGAATGATTCTTTTTAGTAAATTTCTCAGACAAAAATAAAGCACAAACACGGCAATATTACATCTGAGAACTGTTTATTGATAAAGAAAGGCAAGTGCTCCTACTAAAGTGGGACAGAAAAGGGAGCAAAGAGGGAAAAAGAGAGATGGAGAGAAAAACCAAAGAGAGGGACAGATTGTTACTTCTGTGTTGGAAAATAAACCAATTTAAAAAAATTTTATATAACTTTAGTCAAGGGTTTTGTTTGCCTTTGTCCCAGAAAAAAGAATTTTCTTTCCAAGGCATTGTTGCACCAGGTGAGGTCTGATGAACTTAGCATCTCCACAGACTTGGGAGCAGCACAAAAATTAAGGACCATCAACAGCCACTAACGGAACATCAACTCCAAACCTCACCCCCTGGCATGGTCGGAAACACCTGGTCTGGGAACAATCTCTCTCCACATTAGTGCATACCATGGATTTGCCCAAGGAAAGAAGGACAGAGAGAGGAAAGGGTTTTATTGACACAGTACAAAGGGATATTTGGACATTTCTGCAGACACTGGGGAAACAGAGGAACCAACTGGAGCAGTGTAAGACATGTTATGTGAGCAATGCAACGATAACTCAGAGCTGCAAAAATTAATGGTTATTTTTCCGTTTAAATTCAGTGAGGCGGTAGGTCTCTGTGATATAAACACTTGCATTAGTCTTGATCCACTATTCAGCAATGGAGATCTGCTGAATCAAATCAGAAACTCATAATTAATACAATGGGCTTTTCTTTTTGCTGTAACATATTTCTTGTTCTCGCTGAAAAAATGAACAAAGACATGCACACACACAAAAACCTCACAGCTAGACAGGGTCTTTATGTGTGGAGCTCAAGGTTAAACTTGATTTTAGAATATCTGAGTGATTTCAATTCACTAGACATGTATAAATGAGGTGAAATAAATTCTACAGGAAAGAAGGAATTCCAGAAGAGGAAAATGAACATTTTCTAAAGTGGAAACTTAGTTTAAGCAAGTATTCTAAACCCCCATTAAAAAAAGATAAAATTAATATTTTAAAAGCTGCCTTGCCCTGATTATTTTTTCTTATTTTCTTTTCTTCAGAGTACTGCCTATATAATATATGTATTGGCTTGGTATTACTCTCAAACGCAATTATCATTTTAAATGAATTGCCATATTTACCATACAGCACTGACGTTGTTTTTAAAAAATTTCAGTCAAATGGGTAAGTTTCAATTCATAGTCTCCTTGCAGTGAAGCATGTAGGGTTTTGAGACACAATTAACTCTGAAATAGTCAGAAAACCTTCATCAGCTTCTTAATGAGATAGCAGCAATTTAATTCCCTTTCACAAGAGAGAATTAAAATTTTAATTCCTTATCAAGGATTTTATGAAACTGATCAAAATGATCCAGTGATACTCAAAACAATTCTGTGGTATTTTCTATACAAGTAACTGACAACTTTCAAAGTTTTGTTTGTCAAACATATTGTCCCAAAACAACACAACTAGCCAACCAATGTACAACAAAACGAAAACGCTGATAAAAAGTCATTGAACCTTCACCTCAAAAGAAAAAAGGGGGAGCTGTGCTCTTCTAGAAGTGAGACAGAGCTTTCATAAAAGAACAGAAATATTTCTTGTGAAGTATTTCAATTCCTTGTAGAAATATATGGACAAAATTCAAACACAGTATATGGATTTCTCTTTATATATATTTAAATTTAAAATTAATTTTTAATTTTAAAATTTTGGTTTAACTTTTGGTGTTAATTTTTGCTTGAACTGCACAAATAAATAACTTAAGAGAGAAAAAAAAATAGTGTTACTAAAGCCCCACCAAAGTTGGTGGGATCAGGTGTGATGAGAGCAGGGGCATTTTCAGGATGCATATTTCTCTACTGAAAAATTTGCCTCTGAATAGTTATTAATACTTAAGGAATGAGGGACTCTGTTGCCCAGATTCCTCATTCTCCCACAAGAATATTTAGCTGCTCTCTGCCACTCTAACTTATGCTAAACCCAGCAAGTTTCAATTTATTGCTAAACAAGCCCAGGTATTTCACTTATTTTGCTCTCAGACACAAGCACTGCGAGAATATAAAATCAACTGCCTTGAGAATCTCCTGCAGTGACCTGATTTTAGAGTAGCTAAAATACATTTCTTCCCAAGTGTTTTTCCATAAAACGAGCCTTAAAAAAAATATATATATATATTAAGCTGAGACAGTGATGATGTCAGCTACACAAATTCTTATCTCCCAAATTTCTGTTATCTTACTAGTGGAATTATAAAATTGCTTCTATTTTCATGGTCTGTTGGTTTTCCACCTGCCAATTTTGGAGTTATGCTTGACTTCTGGTTTTCTCCTAGACACAGAATAGAGGATAGAAACACAGATCCAGCAGCTTGAAAAGAGTGTAGTGTTTTATGAGCTGCCCTGGTTGATACAACCCTTATTTTTCAAGCTGAGGTCACACATACACACAAATCTAGCTATTTGTAGGTGCATTTTGCTCTATCAAACTTATTTGTACTCTGTGAGTTTGTTTTGTTCTGCTTTAACCATACCACAGCCAGCAGTAAGCTGCTTATCATAATCTCTCTTCAGGCACAGTTCTCATTTATCACAAAGCCCAAATTCCTCCTAGAGAAGGTAATTTTCTGAGATACCCTCTGACGTTAATGGCAATTCAGAGGCACTAAGCTGAGTTCCCGAAGTGCCTAAAAAATAACTATTCCTCCCTACAGGGTGCAGTGAATTTCTAAATAAAATACAGGAAATAATCATAATAACAACTGGAAAAATCAGTCACTTTTCTCTAGTCACATTAATTTGCCCCCACAGTCAGATTTTTCAGCTGTTTTTTGCCCTTACTAAGGGTGAAGTTTGTTCTTTTCAGGCTGAATATAGGGGTGAGAATTTCTACATCTTATAGCTGAAGTCCCATCCACTCCAGAGAAGCTGCACCCAGACCTCCTTTGTTGGAAGAATGCTCACTTTGAAATGAGAAGTGTGTCTTTTTTTCTCAAAACAGCAGATTTCACATCTCGTGGTTTTGTCATGCCTCGCAGTGATCTGCTCTATTGCCTAAGAACTCTGAGATGACTGAATATTGTTTAAATATATTAGGATTTTTAACACCGCTTTCACAAAGTCTGCACAAACCCTTTTGGACTTCTCTCCTCCTCACTCCAAGAGTTTCAGGCACAGCAGCTGCTTACTTTCTGAGGTAGCACAAAACATTTCCATTTCACCTCCTGCTACAGTTTCACCAGTGGTAGCAAGTCTTCCTGAGGGAAGGAAATAGAGAGCTTTTAGGATTCTCATTGAAGCATTCAGCTTGTAAATCATGTCTTTTTTCCCAATGAATAGCTTTGAAAACTGTCTCCCAAAGTGAATCTTTCTCCAAGCACATGGTCTAGAAAAACCCACGTACAATCAAGTGATAAGACAAGAATTTGTACTCTCACAAATTTGTTTTTCCTAACACCTCTGAAAACCTATATTTTTTCTGATTTTGTTAGTTCTATAGTTTAGAATCTATGAGCAGAAGACAGAAATATTTTTGCCTGTTGGAAAATGCCATAACAATATGCTGTTGATTAGGCACTCTCTCTTGTCCTCACCATAAAGCAGAGACACTGAACTACCAGAAACATCAGGGATTTTGTGGGAGGAGGTAGGAGACACAAAATCTGTTTCGTTCTTTAAGCTCTCGTGAGTAATTCTGCAAGTTTGCAAAGTGCTTATAGATGTAGTCACTAGAATAAGGCCATTACTAACATGTAGGAACCCCAAATCTTTGCTTCATAGTTTTCATACAATTTATAAGTGAGGGATAAATCAAAGGTTGGTCTAATTAGTAAGGGTGAAGGTACTTTTGTCTGGGGTTCAATGTGTGGGGATCCCTGCAGTACCAGAAGGAATGTTGAGACTGACTTCTTTGATTTCATTCCCTCACAGTTTAAAATTAAGGAAATAATTATGCTCAAAACACACAAGTTAAAGCAGATTATTACAGTAAGTAAAAAGTCATCTAATATTTACACTGCCATTTCTGTGTATAGTTCAGAAAGAATAGCCAGTGTACCTACATAGTGTGGTTCTTGTATGTTTTGCGTTCTATGAATTGAAAATTATACCAAGATATGAGATAAAAGCATCCTAGTTTTGTTCAGCTAGCTGGCTGGACCCCATGCATGATCCACTAACATCCTCATTCGAAGAGAGGAGATAAAAATGACTATAATTGAAGCAGCAAGCTGATGGCCACAACTGCTATGCTGACCCACAGACTGTGACTTGCAAGTCATGGGTGTAGCCATGAGAAATGGGAAGCTACCACAGAACAAAAACATTTGCAGTGCCAAGATTTACTGTTTCAGCAAGTGTGGAAAAAACTCCAGGACCAGTCAGCCTGAGTTTTTGCAAGAAACAGATGGTAAAAGAACTCAACAGAATTAGCATGCAAACACAGATAGATTGCTGCAAATGCCACCAGCCTTTCTTGCACCAGAGCACATGTGTGGGAAGATGAGTAGTTCATCAATGACCTTATTTCAGATTTCCCAGCAGAGCAGTGTCATTTCAGAGAAATTCATCTTTCCCTACAGAAGTAGTACGAGTTTTGTTCCAATGGCTGAAACAAAACCTCTCTAAAGGAATTCTCTAAGAAAAAAGTTTGGGTTTCTTTTCACCCAATACCAGAGAAAATTCAATATTTTCAACCATATCACATAATAATTTAAAGCAGCATATAATGGCAAGGGAAGGTGTAAAATGAAAATGCTGTCTTTAGCTCATATTCAATTGCAATAAAATTGATTCCTTTTGTGGAGGGGGTCATAACATCAGAGTTTTGATTTCTTGTGAAAAATATAAAGTTTACCTAATTTGTTATTTCTAATCATCTCAGTGCATCTGCTGAGCTTGGTGAGAATGAAAAGTGACAGTAAGAATCATTCTGCATTGGTCCTATTTGCTGTTAAATGCTTAAGGTTAGGGATCCAAGTGCTATTTATGCAAACTTTCGAGTATTGTGTTTGGATTATTAAATCAAAAAGGCAGAAAGGCTCAAATATTATCCATGGCAAAGGGAGGGATTGCAAAGCTTCTCAGGGCCAAAGCATCAGGCTTTTCACTCCATTACCTAATCACATTCACTAGCACAATATATGATGAAATTTAGCACTTGTCCAACGCAATTTCTCTAAAACCAGCTAAACGCTAGAGGTGTGAAGGAGACCTTCTTTAAAGGTTAGCAAGGTTTAAAGATTGCTTAAAACTTTCAGAAGATTGACAAAAAAATTAATTTAGGATTTTTGTCTCTAAACATAATGAAGTGATGGGATCTAACTGCTTCCAGAAATTTAGAGTTCAACTAGAACTTCCCTCGAGTTGTTTGTAGGGAAGATGCCAGCTTAGCATAATGTTCAAAATATTATCATTTACAGCCTGTATTTCTGTTGCAGTTTCCCTCATAATTTCTCATTTACTTAAGACACATTTTTCTTTCTTCCCTCTTTTCCTAAAACCCTCTCTGTTTCTATGGATGCCCATTGAATTTAGGTGAAATCATTCATCAAAATTTTGATTTGGCAGGTCAATGTAACATTAGATAAAAAACCAACTGGGCTGTTAAAACATTTTGATTACTCTTTTACATCAGGAAACAAGATGATCAATGTGTGGTAAATACTATTACTAGTTTTAGCAGATATTTATAGATCTTTATCTGGATGATGAAATACCTCCACTTTAATACCAAATGGCTCACAAAACCAGAACATTTTTAGTTTGGAAAAGAAAGAATATGATGTATAAAAGGAAAAAAAGAACAAATGGATATAAATAATATGAACTTATTAAAATATCAAAGCATTCTTTCCCAAGTTTTTCCCATCAGACAAGCTCTTTCCAGCTTTTCTTCAAAGAAGAGAAATCCTGACTATTTTAAGAAGTCTGAGTGCCAATGCTCATGTCAGATCATATGTCAAACCATTATTATTCCAGAATACTTGTTTACTTTTCTCTCCAGTTCCAAGGAAGAATTGATAAAGACATACTGATTGTGATTGTCTTATACCAGGGATAAGAATCATTACATAAAATTTTGTGAGTCATTTTTCATATAGATTGAAAAAAAAAATTGTACATTAAGAGCTGAACACCTGAAGCATTCAAAAACATTCTATGAGCAGAGATCTCTTCCACAAAGAAAAAACTATGTCCATGTCATATGCATGGATCCCTTTAATGGAGTTAACACATCAAATACTTAGATTTAACCGTAAATTTGAGCCTGTACCTTAATTTCTTAATGTCTTTAATATTGCAACATCAGTACAATGTGCAATAATTTGAGGCAAGGCTAGCATTATTGCAAACATGTAAGTCAAATTTTAAATGTATTGATAAAGGCATTACAGGGATGTGTGGAAGCTGTAGCTTTATCCTATCACATCATCCATTTCTAAAGAACAAAATCTCATTTTAAACCTTGTTAATTACAGGTAATTTAAAAAAATGGATTTGAATGAGTTGCTTACAGCAATGAGAACATCATTTCATACACAATCTTTATATATTTGTTACTGGTCTGAAAGCTGTTTTAAAAAGCAAAAATATTTATTTTAGTTTTCCCCAGACTTTCAAAATGTGGAGAAAGTGCAATGCATAATAACAATATTACATATCCCAGTCTTTTTTAGGAACAAGCATTGCACATGATGTCAAATGCAATTGTGTTTTGCAGGTAAGGCCATCTACTAGAAAAGAAATGGAAATTAATAGGTAATTTCTTAAAGACTGCTCATATAGCTCATTCTTAAGAATGCCACCTGGCTTAACTCTCATTTAAATATCTCTTACTATGTTGTGTTCCTGTAAGCACTTCCATTTAGAGAGACTAGAATTTACTAAGTAAAAAATGTAAAAAGAGAACATCAGGATACTGTCAGTCCTACTCTCTTCAGGAAGAAAAATATCAGTGGAGTTTCTTATATTCCCATTTTTTTCCTCTGGAGGCACAATCAAGATTAGAAGTTTATTCCTCCTTATGTTAGAAATACCCCCTTTCTCCTTCTCAAGACAGTATAAAGCCACTTTTTATGAAATGGGAAAAGTTAAGTCTGGATAACAAATCACTTAATTAGAGCCATGTAATTAGCTTGCCTTGAGAGAGCCCAGTAAAAGCAGCATGTTCTCAGTAATTAGTCACCATAACAGTGAGAAGAGAATAAAAGACAGAAAATCACTAAAATGTTAGTATAGCAATGCAATCTACTTTTTCTTCTTCTAGTCAATAAATGCTACAACAGTATGGATTTAATACTTCAAGATAGATTTCATATTCTATCAATTAAGAAATAGGGCAGCTAAACTCTGAAAACAAATGAATAGGCAAAAAATGAGTTCCATCGTTGAACTTTTCAATAAAATCATGTAGCCATTTGCAGAGCAGCAGTCACTTCCCTTAAAGGTTTCTTACTGCTTGAGCTTTCTTTCTTCCATTTGCAACTTATTTTTGTATAAAAATTCAGATATTCCTCCTTGTTAAGGCACACATTACCTCTTCATATGAGGTGCAGAGTCTTTGGTATGTTTTTCCTTGGCTGTAAATTCTACACTGTGACTCCATTACAGACTTCCTATAATCCCTTCAGCACCCCACATGTTCATCCTTTTTAATGTCATCCTGTTCTTCACAGTTTCAGTAAGTTTGTGATGCCAGCAATGACATACACTAAATCCTAATGTACATGTCCTCTTGATAAGTATCATTATTACAAATTAATCTTCTGAGTCAAAACACTGACCAAATATTCATGTGTGCATAGTTGGTGTGTACATTGAGCATACACATAGCTGTGAAAATTATGTATAAAAGAGTAAAAGACAGTAGAAAAAATACAATTCCCCTATATTCTATATCCACTGGGAGGGGAGAGGAGGAAAGACAGACTGTCAATAGATTTCACAAAGTCTAGCCAAAGGAAAAGAAATCAGTACAAAACATCACTGCATTTAGTTTGGTTCAGCTGACCCACATGACAGAAAAATGAGTCTGTAATGATTAGTGCCCATCACAACTGGAGCCACTACCCTGGGATACCTCAGGGTTTCTCTGTTGTTTCCAAGAGATCCATGGCTTGACTGGGGAAAACAACACCAAACCAGTATCAAGAAACAACCACAACAAGAGTGTTCTTCCAGTAAGATGAAAAATCCTACATCAATATTTTCTCTCTACTGAGGCACATTATGAATCAATTCACCTTCTACTTTACCTGGAATTGACAAAATTAACTCCTCTAGGCATTTTGGATGTCTAGACACAATATTCTAGCATAATATCCAAACATTTTAAAGAATGATTGTCTGCACAAATAATTAATCTTTTCCAGTGATGAAGCAGAAGAAAATTACATGGTGGTGGACTGGTGATTCATGGCTAGTTCAAGACATACCATCAGGATCCTGGGCTGTAATCTAAAGATTGAAGAGAAAACTCTTTAAGAAACACTTGTTCTCAAGCCTCATGCATTCTCTCCAGCTGTTAAGTACTCCAACTTCCAGCTTACCAATTATAGGAAATCATTATAATAATGGTGTCCAACGGCTAGTTAGACTCAGATATAAAATGACTGACATGATAATACACCATTAAAATTCATAGAATTGGCAAGATATTAAATTAGTAGCTTTTCCACTCTCATTCACTAAGCTGCAATAGAAGTTAAAACTCATTCTTTGGAATTATTTTAATTGTTAAATCCTGTCTTATTCATATCACACTCTCAGCAGTTTTTTATTTCAGAAATGGATTTCACTGTGAATTATATGATGCAGGAAGGGAATAAATACATGACCTCTCCAGCTATAAATTGACAATTCAGCATTCAATAGACTAAGGGAGAAATGAAAACAGAAAGTGTAATGATCTTGTCAGACAACTGAGGTGTTAAATGAAAAGAATTTTCCATATTGACTTTTCATTCTTCCTTCCCCCATTTTGACTGCATCATATTCAGAGAACACAGTTTTTTCCCTCAGCTTCAACAAGAGTTGAGAGATACCAAATTTCATAGTAACCGAGCAGTCCAAGGGACACATGAACTGACCAGTGCCAGGGAGATTTACACATATTAATTAGTCTGTGCTCTTTCTGTATCCCAGGCAAAAGAGACACTAGAAAAGCCAGCTCAGAGTACAAGAAGTCATAAGCTGAATGAGTGACCCAGGAGAATGGAAATGACATCATCTCAGTGGGATACCAATAAACTTTAGAGACAACATAAGCTTGTGGCTATCTAGAGCATCATTCCATTCTGGGCCCATAAAGACCTTGAAATATAACACTGCCCAGGGCATTTACCAGTCCTTTCCCTATGTGATGTGATGCAATCAAAAGAGAAGGAGCATAACACATTGCTTCAATAAAGCTATCAGGTTTCATACAATATTTATGATTTTGGGTTGCACACATAGGGATAATGTGGAATGGGCAATGCAGAAATCAATTTTTTTTTTTTTTGCCTCGGAGCTCTATGGTCCCTATAAAGCATATAAAACACAAGAAAGCATTTATAAGCAATCTATATATCATCCTAGTAAGCAGATTTTAAAAATCAGTGACATGAAAAAAAGAAAGAACTGTGTAGAAAATATATATTGAGGGTTTCACAGAATGAAATTTCACATAAAATTCATCTCACAGATGCTTTCCCAAAGAAAAATGTTAGGTCAGTTCTATGTTTGAAGAATATCTTCTGTGCCTCACTATATTGACTTGTACATGAGGACAGAGTCCTTTTTTTCTTTGACTTTGTTGTATCAGGCAGCCCCACAGTACTTTATTGATAGACATAAATTCAAAAGGAGGATGGCTGCCAGCTGATACATGAGTGTCTCTAATAACATCACGTCTGTCTAGCTGGGTCAAATGAGACTGCACAAAAGGAAAATAAAAGCAGGAGCACTGTGACAAGTGTTGATGAGCCAGTTCCAAAGGTTTCCCTTTATTCTTAATAGTCTGTGAAGGAATTTATTAGTGGTGATTCTCTGCCAGCAGGCTTCCTGTCTGTGTAACACACACTAACAATTAATGAGTTTCTCAGCCCAGTGTTCCAGTGAATCCTGTTAGGAACAGCCCATGTCTACATCTGAGATGAGATTCTGACCCTGACTGCAAGGATCAGAAGAGAAAGTCTCTATGTCAAACCAGAAAAGGCTGGAAAAGAGTTTCAAAGCAGGGGCAAATATTGTAAGATGACATATCGCTGAAGAAGGGACAGTAGGGGAGTGAAATGGCAAGAGAGCTGTGACAAAACAAGGCCCTGACCTGTGTCATGGCAGATCAGCTAAATGCCTGAGCAATCTCTTTGTCTACACCTGTTGAAAGACCAGTCTATGGCAAACAGGGGAACAAAGGAATCAGACCGTAAGAAGAAGATATAGAATTAAAATAATGAGAAATTTAGCTATGTGATGGATGTAATGCACTGGCATTTCTTAATTTGCTGGTCCTCCATGTATAGCAAACTCGAGAGTTCTCTGGCTCTGACAGGTACTACTCAAGAGTAAAGAAGAAACAGTTTCCTCCTCCCACACACCTAGTTGGTGTCATGTTTAAATGTTTTATGTCAGTCTCTGATAAGAAACTCAAGGCAAATTTGAAGCAAACACCATCATAATTTCATTCTGTGGAGCTCTATTGAAGTGTTATCAGTACAAAGTGCTATTCCCTTCAATTCAAACTTCACTGACTGAGTCTCTCAAGGGTCCAGCTCTCATCCTCTAGTGCTTTGATATCTGTCTTTAGTAAGACCCAAATTGCTCAACACCTTCTCTCCAGGACAGGCTTTTCTGCCTCTCCTCATACTTTCCTCTATCTTGTTCATGAAAAATCCCCTTTTTTATTAATCTGTTTTTCATAGTCTCAGAAAGACCTTTGCCCAGAGAGAAGTCAAAGTCTTTCTCTCATGAGTGAGCTTACAGGCACTAAAACACAAGTATCATGCAGGCCTTAGCATCAGAAAAGTGATAATTATCTAAAACCACAGTCAACATTTCAGGTATCATTAATATTAATGTTCATCTAAAGGCATGCGACGTAACTACTAACCTTACAAACTAAATTTCCAGCACATTCAGGAGTTAACATATTTTTGACTGACTGCTATTCAGGAGTCCTTTCTAGCTTGGCTGGAGTTTAGGAGCAATAACTAATAGAATTTCTGACCTACCAATTTAATGGCTTAAATTGAAGGAGAAAATTAAGCTCAAGCATGAGTAATCATGGATAACACCTTACAGCACAGTTATGTAAGGGAGGGAGTTATCTGAAAAAAGCTCAAAGCATAGTAGAGGCAAGGAATAAGCAAAGTATTCTGGTGATAATTTATGGAATGCAAAAGAGATTGGCATTTTTGACAGCAAGACAGACTACAAGACTGGCCTTGGAGGATAACAGTGTGAAAGAGAGACTGAACACATATATGAGCCTGCAGAAGAGCTGGAGTTCAAGAATATTTAGTGAACAGAGAGCAAAAATGTTGTTTGAACACATTATTTGAAAGCCTAGCCGTGGACTCTAAAGGTTAAAGTACTGTAGATATCAAAATTCAAGTGTCAAAACAGAGAAGTAAAAGGCACAGGAAATGTGAACTAAATGAAAGATTTAGCAGGGAATTAAGTTCATCGATTTCACAAGGGCATTGGACAGATTTCCAGGGGTAAAGCAGATGTCCATTACTACATGGACTTTTGAGATAGGGAATTCTGAGTTGCCTTCAGAGACCAGGAGAAATTTAGAAGTGTTGAAAGGGTAATGATGCCTTACTCAGAATTACAGCACTCAGACCTCTGAGTGGGCAGAGACATGATTCCCTCACAAAACTCATCAGCCACTTTCAGGGAAGAGGAATAGCTGTGATGACTGAAGCTGTCACAAATCCCCATCAGATCAGTGGGTGTGAAGTTGTGCCTCCTAGTCAAAACACATGTTCACCAAATTATGCTTTGGAGAACTGTAGAACTCTTATGAATCTGGGACAAATTTTCAGAAATTTTCTCTCAGCTTTGCCTACCAAAGAAGGAATAAACTCAAGTTTTCATAATCTTTCTTCATCATAAGAGCATGAAGACCTGAAGCATCTTTGTCTGAGAGTGTTTTTATGGCCTTTCCTGAACACCACCAAAATATGAAGATGAAAGAACATCTCCTTAGATTGTGTTATCTTGCACCATTGAGCCTCACTGAACTCGTTAGGATTGTAGAAGAGCTTGCTGTTCCCATGTTCAAGCTCTTTTGTGACTAAAACTATCACAAACAATGTTTTAGATATAGAGAACAAAAGTGTATGGATTAAAAATGCATAGATTTGTTTCTAGCTTATCCATTGCCTGTCCAAAGTATTCTTCAGCTGTGGAAAACTAGTAAGTCTTAATATTTATACGGTATTTTTATGTTCAGTTTTGCTTGTAGAACAACTCACTGCTTTCTACAGAATTTTTCTTAGTCAAAAACCAAGCCATACCAAACCAAAAAAAAAGCAAAAAAACATCGCAGCCCACAGGTGCTGAATAAAGACAATACTCCTGCAGAGATGCTGCTAATCCTGCCTCAACCAGGCTCTAACAGATGCTCATGGGAGGTTAAATAACTGGGAAGAAATGGAGATGATGCTTCCAGTTGAAGTGTTTGAGTGCTGAGGAACATGGCTAGCCAAATCCCTACAAACTTATTTCAAAGATTTCTACACCTCATCTTTATTGGGTCACAACTGCAGTTCCATTCCTGCCTCACAGCTACCAGTAATTTATGTGGATGCAGTGAACAGCAATGGCATAGCAGTGCTTGGAAGCTCTGCCAGCTGTATTGCTTCCACTCTCATTTCTGAAAGCAGTAATAAAAAAAAATAGGCTCTGATTTAGAAGCACTGCAATGCTTCATGTTTTGCAAATGGGTCTAAAGGAGAAGGGGAATATGCAAATTAATTTTTATCTCTAGAATTGGAATTAAGTTTTTTCAATTAGACAAAGTTGCCAACTGAGGACCCTACTCATTATCATAAAATCCCTGAAATGTGATCCTGAGTATGTTGAAATATATTTTTAGTTTAGCTTTGGGTACACTGTGAAGAACGAGTCACTGAATTAATACCAAGATCTGGCTATAAGCTTGCAATTGATTTCTACCCTGATAAATGCCCCTGCACTTTATTGGTTTGTAGCAAAAAATCATTTCTACCATTCACTTTTCTTACTGTGGTCTATGCAAGAATGTGTGGTTATACATTCACAAATATTTTCAAACAGATAGGTTTTGTGCTGAGCTTTCAAAAACTTGTCTACTGATACAGACCCAACACCCCTGTCTGATAGCAATTAGCAGCCTTCTCAGAGCAATCAAAGCCCTGAAAACTAAACAGCAAGTAAAGCCTTTTGAAGACCTTCCATTTGTATTTTCCAGAAGGCTCGTTTTAGGGCTGACATGAGAATCATAAGACTACAAGGAGAAAAAACATTCAGTTTCTTTAGAATTAAAAGCAACGGAAAATTATTTGGGAACCACAGATTGCTATGGGAAAACACTCAGTGTACTTCCCCCTCTCATCTTTTTCCATTAGACATTTGCTATTTGTGCACTGCAAGGTGGAAAACCTTGTTGTTGCTGCAGTCTGGACAGAGGAAGACCAGTTAACATGCCCAGAATGCCACCACCCCAAATGCCTAGAAGTATTAATTTGTAAATTCCAGGTAAAGGAGGTGAATTGGTTCACAATATGCTTCAGTAGAGAGAAAATATTGATGTATGATTTTTTCATCTTACAGGAAGAAAACTTTTGTTGTGGCTATTTCTGATTTTGGGGGTTTTGTTGTTGGGTTTTGTTTTGGGGGTTTTTTTGTTTGTTTTGGTTTTTTTGTTTATTGTGATTTTTGTTTGGTTTGGTTTTTTGGTTTGGTGTTTTGTTCGTTCATGGTTTTTGTATTTGTTTGCTTTTTGGTTTTGTTTTTTTGGGGTTTTTTTGGTTGGTTGGTTGGTTGGTTGGGTTTTGTTGCTGTTGCTGTTGGTTGGTTGGTTTGGGGGTTTTTTCCTAATCAAGCCACCAGGTCCTCCAGAGAAGGATCACTAGAATGTGCCAAGAGCAGTCCTGTCTTAACCACATCCATGTGGACACCAATCCCACAGGGGCATGGGGATTCTTGGGTTTTGTCTTTCTGTGGACAGGATCCTGAGGAGATGAAGCAAATGGAGGTTGCTCATCAGGTCCATGTGTAGCTAGTTTATCCTCCTCAGCTGAATACACACCCATGTCAAACACACCCATGACAACTTTTCCATTCTCACTGAAGTGTTTCCACGCTGCTCGTTTTGATTCACTGGGCTGTAAATCAACCCTAAGGTAATTTTAGACCCTGTTTTTAGCTCTCCATGCAATTAGAGTGGCTCATTATAATAGAGATCAGGAACTCCAGCAAGATTTAGCAGCATAAAAACTAGGAAGCCACGATACATGGATATCAGCGTACAACCTCCAAGTATTAAATTAAGAAATCATTATTATGTACAATCAATTTGGATTCCTTATCTTATTCAATTTTAAGGGTTTTCACACTCAAAAATATGTTAATGCTTTAGTTTTATGAGCCCGATATATCAGGTTTTTACACTTTTCTCATCTGCATTTTCCTATCGATCAAGAAATCTGAGTGTAGAGTAGATAGATTCATGAATGATGGGCCTCAGTGCCACTTGCCTTGCATTTCAATTTCTTTTCTGTCTTTCTGTGCCAAATTTATATAACCCCTGAAATACAGGTGAGCTTTAGCTTTCACACTTTTATGGCTTCCAAACCCTGTGTTTATGTGAGCAGTTTACTTTACCCAATTAGTAGTAGTAGTACCAACAGCCAAATGACTAATTCCCCAAACATACTCGTTTCATTTTACATTATCCCAATTTTCTAATCATAGAAAATTAGGTGAGCTAAAACCAAAATTAAATTAAATTAAAAACATTATTAAGACTGAGGACCTGCTTCTTATGAAGAAATAAAATCTTGTCAATAACTCATGTGCTTATACCTGGTCTGTATTTCTTCCTGTTCCCAAGTCTAGTACATTATTTTCCTCATCCCACAGAGCTGTAATATTCTCACAGTCTTTCTTTACAAGTCTCAGTCCTACTGTTATTTGTCAATAAATCTAGATTTTGGCTTATCTTCTTTCCCACATTTCATCTATCTTGTTTCCCTTACCATAGCACCAAAAAAGGAAACAAACAAACCAAAACAACCAAACAAAACCCAAAACAACAGCAACAAAAAAACACACCAAACCAAAAACCAAAATAATGTCATGGCTTTTCTGGTACATGCCACATAAAATTCAGAGTGCTTCTGTCAGTTTCTTTGATTGTCACAAGAGTCTACAAAATATACCTTTGCCCCTGCTTTCTCATTCCACATCCTTTGAAGCATTCCTTACAAACAGGACAGAGTCTGGGGAGTTTTTCAGATATTTCACCTGCACAATTTCAATCTTCTGCAGGAATCATTTCAGCATGTTCAACTTTGCAACAAAACTAGAATAAAATAATAACTATTTTTTATCAATATGTGTATTTCATCACGACTAACACGCTGATGCACACAAAGATGTTTTAACTGCTTCATTATAACTTTTCAGTGATGTCATCTGACCTTCCCAGTCTATGTGGTCCTAGGTAATAAAGCAGGTGGTATCTCTAGCACAACAAATAACCTCAATCCAGACAGGTAACATGATTCTCATCTCCATTTCAGGTTGAAGCAGTTTGAACAGTGCCTGGTCACTAAAGGTCATGAAACTGATGTGCAGATCTCAAGATGAGCATGGAAGCAGGCCAGCAGGAAACAGACACTTAATAGCCAATAAAAATAGGCAAAAGTAACCTGGAAAGCCAGGGGTTTGCTCTTGTGCCTCTTTGCCTAGTTTAAATCTGGGAAATTTGGGTTGTAACAACAGATTATTTTTCTGTGTTACATGAAAGCCTGAATTATACCCAAAGTTTAACCACTTGGAATAAAGTTCTCAAAATGCAACATATTTAATAAAGTTCTCAAAATGCAACATATTTACCCAGATGTAGAGGAACACAATTTTATTTTTCAAGTGCTGCTGTGCCCTCAGGGAAGTGAAGACAGATGCTTTCTTATCTTGGTGCTTTGCTTACATAGAAAGTGACTAACTACAATAGTATCAAAACATCATCATCTTAAAAACACTTGAAAAGCTGTACAGGATTTAATTTTTTTCTCCTCATCCACCTGAAAACCACATGTCCCAAGCCCACAAAATTATTGCCTTGCCTGTCATTGGAGAAAAAAAATATAAAACACATTCCCAGCACTTGCATTTGTAGAGAAGGCCTCATGATCATGATGCATTTAATTTCCAGAGTCAGCAGGCAAATTAAATTGTTTGACTTTAATATCAGTCTCATGATTTTTTATTTTTTTAATCAGCCTGAATTGGCAAAAGTGCTGATGGAAGGCAGAACCTTCAAGTTTCACCTCTATTAGTAAGTGCTTAGCACACAAGAAAAATGAAGCCTAGGCTGGAAGATGCCCAATATGGTCTTAACTGTGTCTGTGGCATTTCAATAGGAACAAAACTAGATCCAGACCCCAGGTTCTGAAGAGAAGGATGGTTGTGGCTGTGTATCTGTTGGCTTTCAGCCCTGAGGATATATTTTATACTGTAATTGTCAATTGCATGGGAAACACATATGGGTAGCAGGTAAACAGCTGCTGTTTACCAGATGGTTGCTGTTTCAGAGACAAAACCCAAGCACAGCTGTATTTGGCAACAGAGGAACTGACTTAACTCAGAGTAGAACTTTTGATAGATTGTTGCTCAAGAATTTGCAGAAAAGGATGTGCAGTCTATAAGAGCTTTCTGCAAACAATATGTTGAATTAAAGCAATGGGATTTTTGAAAGGCATGTTCCTTCTAACCCCACATTGACTTGAATCGTACTCACCCCTGATGCTTACCTATCATTTCACTTTAACTGCACCAGAAAGTACATTCATACTTCCCAAAAATAAACTCAGATCAGACTAACCTGCACCAGGCTGGGAATTTAAGTCCCTGCTCATGTAGGCACAGTGCTTACATGTCAACTTAAATCATCCAGTGCAATATACACAACAACATATTACAAATGTATGTGCCTAAAAGTTAAAAATTCATGTAGCCATGTTGTTAAAGTGTGGGCCTACTAAATTAAAGGATTAGCCTCCAGAGATATGCATGCTGGAAGACGATCCCTATTTCTTCCTAAAAATAATTCTTAGTCCCTCTCCAGCTTCATTTTGTTCTGAAAAAAAAGGAGAAAAAAATGTTCATGTCAGTTTGAGGCTGTTTCTAAAGAATTCCCTCCATGTTTAATAACCACAATATTATTTTTCAAATCACACAATGCAGTGCAATAATTCTTAAGAAGTATGCAGCTAAAAAAAGCTGGAACTATTTCATAAACAGGAAGGGAAAGAAAAAAAAAAGAGGTTGAGGTCATTAATAAAAATAACAGCTCTGGGACCATGATACTTGGTCTATCATTTAAGGAGAAATTGCAGTAATTATGTGGGCCCAGAGGGTTTCTGCACAGTACCTTATTTACCTAGGTCAATGGTGCCTGTCCAAGCTCCACATTTGTGAGCCATTTACCACTCCATTCATTACAGCATACAACCCAACCGAGGGTGGTTAATGATTTGTTATTATTCAGGAAGACGACATCATTGAGGCAGCTAGTCATGGCAAAACAGCCATCCCAGCAGTGCTTCTGTTCCAGCATGCCTGAGCAGAAAATGTGTTTTAGAGCCTCAAAGATGATGGAGGGATGGAGGATCTCATCCAAGTGTGCAGATACCTGATGGAGGATATTAAGGAAGACAGAGTGAGATGTTTCTCAGTGTCACCCAGAGACAGGACCAGGGTCAATGGGCACAAATGAAAGTACAAGAAATTCTGCAGAAACCATATTTCTTTCACTGAGTATTAAAACAGGATACCCAAAGAGGTTGCAGAGTATTTGTCCTTGGAGACATTAAAAATTTGACTGGACATGGTTCTGGGCAACCTGCTCTGTGTCTGAACAGGTGGGTCAGCACCTGCCAGCCTCAACCTTGCTGTGATTCTGTGAAAATAATTCAATTTCTAGTTATTGCCAAGGAAACAGAAGGAGGGGAAAAAAGAAAGAAAATACAGGAAAAGGAGAAAGGGAGAAAAAAAAAAGGGAAGGAGGGAGGGAGGGAGGAAGGGAGGGAGGGAGGGAGGAAGGAAGGGAGGGAGGGAGGGAGGGAGGGAGGAAGGGAGGGAGGGAGGGAGGAAGGAAGGAAGGAAGGAAGGAAGGAAGGAAGGAAGGAAGGAAGGAAGGAGAAGGAAGGAAGGAAGGAAGGAAGGAAGGAAGGAAGGAAGGAAGGAAGGAAGGAAGGAAGGAAGGGAAGGAAGGAAGGAAGGAAGGAAGGAAGGAAGGAAGGAAGGAAGGAAGGAAGGAAGGAAGGAAGGAAGGAAGGAAGGAAGGAAGGAAGGAAGGAAATATTAAGGAAAAAAAAAAAACCACAGCAGCCACTCAAATTGGAAAACACACTTGTATGACAATCCCATAAGGATGGGCTGGTTTCTTGCCTTAGGTATATTTTCAGCAGCTCTGTATTGAATTCTACAATCTGTGGTGCAGCCAAAACATTAACAAGGGAGAGAGGGAGCAACAATGTGACTGCTGCCTTTTAAGGCCTTCCCAAAGATTCATGAGTGATCCACAAGAGGATTAGGACCAGAGATATCTCCCGTCCACTGGGGTGTTTGAATGTTAGCTCTTGAAGCTTTGACAAAATTGAGCAGTTTGAGTTAGAAGGGTGTGGTTCTGCTCACTCTCTACAGGTGGGACTGCAAAGGTGGATCTACAGGTGGGTGAAATGCAAAATGCATTGTGGGTTTCAAAGACTTTTTTAAGTCTTATTCCCAAATTCTGGAAAGATCCCGTCAATACCCAGCACCTTCAGGTGTTGTCTGTCATAACAAATAATTTTCTTTGGAGACAAAGGAAAGATTTCCGCCCTCTGAAATACTTGGGTCAGAAAATTCTGCAGCAAAAGCAACACTGGTGAAAATTAACTGATCTTGCAGAACTATGCATTTCATCTGTTGGCACCTTATAAATGTCACCCTTGTAATATGATTAGAACAGAGAAATTCATAATCCTAACTTACTATGTTATTTTGAGAGCTGACCAGGGAATTTAGTACATCTGGTCTTACTCTGAGCTCATAGTTATTGAACAGAACAAACAGTTTTCATTTCTCTTAAGGCTTTGTATCAGCCTAATTACTAAAGCAATCTGTTAAGCTTTCCCAGCTGCACTAAAGCCAGAGCTCTCAGACAGCTTGGGGCTGGTGTTCTCCAGCTCCTCCAAAGCCAAAGTAAGACCCAGTTATTCTGTAAGGAAGTGCCAATGATAGTCTGAAGACACCATTTCAATCAATACAGCTCAGATTAGAAAATCAGAAAATGGGCTGTAGTTAGTACATAGGATTATGTACTGTCTAGGCATACAGTTTACCTCTGACCACAGGAAAACAGTTGAGCTGGATGTCAAACAAGCACTACAGACTGTCATCAGCAGCCAAGCCAAACAGATAATTAGGAAAAGTCAACTCATTTATGCTCAAATGCAATACAATCTCATCTCTGTGCAGTGATACTTATGGGATGGAGACTAGAGATGTCAAGGCTTAACTCTGTAGAGACACTTGTTTCTTTCTACTGGCAGATTAGTAAATTAACCCGTATTTTAACAAGCATTTCAAGTTATCTGACTTCCCTGAAGCTCCTGGTCACAGAGCACTTATGTGAATTTCTAATCTGCTGTGATTTATTCCCATCATGGCACTGCCTTCCATGAAAGCAAAAGAATCCTTCTTCTTTGCAGGTAAGTGTACATTTTTACAGCATTGCAATGCTCCTGTCTGGAAATGCTATGGCTGCATGGATTTTTCTATGCTTTTATCTATTGCTGAAAGATTTGACTGTAAATGTCAGTATACATGAAAACTCACCATCGTATCAGGACAGATCCCTGGCAGAGAATAATCCAGTTTCTCTACACAAATCAAGACAAAGACCTGATCTCCTCACAGCTTTCTAGAATTGCTGGAGGCCTCCGGTGAATTATTGAGAAAATATCCTAAGAGCTTAACAACCATGTTTGAACTGTCATGGAGTTTCAGCATTACTGCTCAAATCCTTGCCTTACTTTTCCCTTCCTTTTGCAAAAACTCAATAAAGTCCTCTTTTCCTCCTACAGTTTTTTACTGTTTTCCCTGAAAATAGAAATCCAGGGTTTGATCTTTTCTATGGTTGCATATAACGCAGGTTCTCACGCTCAGGGTCCAGTAGCTTCACTAGAATTGGGAAATTTTTTTGTCACAGAAATTTAACAAATTAAGTGAGGAACCAAATTAACCAATTAAAGCTTCATCAGCACTGGAATAAAGATTTATGATGTTAAATGGAATTGGCACTACATTACTTACTTAAGAAATCTTGGGGATTTAGAAGGATAACCCAGAATGCACAAACCCTCAACCACCAAGGTGTGGGATCCCCACCTCAAAGAGTTACCTTGGGTAACTCCTGGCCAGTGGTTCAACTCCAGTGGTTTAATTCCGTTTGAGACCAAAAGGGCAAGAATATGCTTCATTTCCCACCTGGATTTGCTAAGTTTCTGCCATCACCCATGGATTTGGCTGTAACTTTTTACTACAACACATCTATAGACATATTCAAGTCTGTTTAAGATTTTAGGATGTTTTTAACTCAGAGATAATTAACATGTGTTCAGCGACCAGTGTAGTCAGAAGGACATATCCAGGTGTCTCAAGGACAAATATCTCCACAGACTGCTTTTGTAAATTCACAGTGCTGCATATTTAAAACATCATAAGTAACACATATCGTTGTCAATCCAGTGGAGGTCTTTGCACACCAGATCTGATTCTAGGCTCTAGGGCTGTCATCAAGTTCTTTCCACCCACTCTTCATTTATGCTGCCTTATATAATCATAGGGTAAGCTGATCCAAATTTTACTTAATCTTTGCAGATGGAAATATAATAATTGGATTAATTCAAAAGAGTCTCAATTTGCTGATCACAAAGTTTTTTCGTCCCAATGAAAAATTGTAACAGAGCAGCAAAAAAACAGATCCTTGAAAGCCTTTAAAATGCTTTTCTGAACATATTAGACAGGTTAGATGATGAGCATACTAATATGAGCACTGTTTAGATTGAAAGTCAATCAAAAAGAAATCAAATGGATTTTTCTTCAGGTCTAAATTATGAATCATTTTTACACTGATATGTTCTCTCAGCCTTGTCCAGTGGGCACATAAAATAATAAAACTGATAGGCATTCTTATTTTGTGTGTTTCCAGTAGACCAGTTTACATACTGCACCACCAGTTTCTCAGAGGTTTTATCAAGCCTCTTAAATGTAGCCTTGCCTTCACTGTAAACTTTGCACACCCGTATCATACAGGTTTTAAACAGTTTCCATGTGTTGTGCAGATTGATGGTGCTTACACAATGAAAACCCAGTGGAGAGAGAAAAGGTTTGGCTTCCATTTGTTTCTCCCCCATTTGCTGGGACTGCAGATAGCACTGCAAACACAGTGATAATCCCAGTCCCAAACTGCAAACATGATGGTAGAAAATTAAATCACAGCTCAAGCACTTTAACTCGCAAAGGGAGAAACGATTGCATGGCAACGTGTTGTAGCAATTACTTCTGTAAAATGGGACAGAGTTGTAACAGAAAGGTCCTGGGGAAATTGTCAAGTGTGATTTAATCTGAGCTGTATGTCCATAAAAAGAACAGTCTTCTGAAAGAAACTGAAAAATCTGATCTCATCACCAGAAAGCAATTTCTCTTCTGTCTCCAGAGAAATGCACAAACTTAGAGTGGGGAGAGGTGTCATTTATACATGCAAAATGCTCAAGAGATAAGGATTTCCCTGCAGGTGTGGCTTTCAACAGCATCAGAATGATTCCATTCATTTTACAGCTGTGGATGTGGGGAAGCAGCCAGCCCTCCCAATATGTTTACTGACTAATAGTGTTGAAGTAGCCAAAAGCTGAAACCATTTCTGATGGAAATATGCTCAGAAGCAATTCTCCCTTAGAGAAGTAAAATTGTGACTTTGCATTGTAATGGTCCAGAGACCACAAGGCATTACAAAAAAGACCTGAAAGCATCAGAAACCAATAAATATCTCCCAAGTACCTGAACAGCACAGAATTATGGAGGGTGTCTTGTTGCACAGGCTTTAGCTTACCCATGACAACAGGACAGAAAAAAAGGAGCATGCAAGGCAGCAGTGCCATACAACCATCTCTCAGAGAAAGAATAATCAGCATCATAAAGTGGACTACAGTCACCACTAAGCAGGAAGTGGAGTATTTTATTCAAATAATTCAAATAATAAATGCAGATAATAAAGCCAGAAAATCATACTGGCTTTTCCTAGCTTTTTGCTGTGCTATGGCTGTTTTGTAACCCCACTTCCTAATTCCTGGGTTTTCACTGCAACATCTCCTAGAGCATTACAGTCCCCAAGTTACATTATTTCCTCAGCTGAGCTTTCTCACAACTGACTCATGCTGGAAACTGTATTTTATATAGTTTCCTATACTGCTTGGAAAGCTAAAACTATAATTAACTTTGGTAATTAGAATTAGAATATTGCAATAACTCTCCTCCCAGAACTACATTTACCATGAAGTTATTAATCTTTGGAGCCTATTCTTGCATGAGCCAATTAATACATTGACAACATTGTGATGCTCCATAAATAGTCTTAAAAAATGAAGCCCCAGAACACTGCAGTCTCAAGGATTAATGAACAACAACCTGGGCATCAGATTTTAATAATCGCAGACACTGCTTTTGAAATTTTTATATGAATACTAATGAGTTAGGGCCCAGCTTCAGTACTCAGTGGTAATTAGGGGAGGAACCTGGCAGTAAAGCTTTTAGCTTTATCATTTGCAGTCATATACTCCTGGGTCTCTGCAGGTCCTCAAGAGAGGAGATCTTGATCTGTTTTCACAGCATCATTCCACCACCTCATGGGTTTCCAGATGAGCAGCCCAGGGCTGTCTCCCATCAATTCCAATAACAATCCCACACTGCAGTGGCGAGGAAAGGCTGCCCAGAAAGCCCCTGGAAGGACCTGAGTTCAGCTGGAACTGGTGACAATGGGATTGTCATTCTTGATTGCAGGAGAAGCAAAGCAAAGCCAGGGCTGAGGGGTCTCAGAAGTTCCTGTGGGGGCCATACACATATGCTTGGCTTAACTGCATCAAAATTTAAACTGGCCTGAAATTTTGAGTCAAAGTCCATGTTTTCATAAAAAAAATTAAGGTTTTACCAGAGTTTCCAAGATTCAGAACAGCCAGCTTTAAACATATCCAGGCACCACGGTATCCAGACTTTGAACATAATCCAAACAGTCACCACACTTCCAATCTGTGACATCTCTTTTTTGTGTTTGATCTTTCTTTTTCCATCTTTTCCAAAGAAATTCCACCCCCCACAACCCCCCACCACCACCCCTTGAATCAAGTCCACAGGCACAGTCCACAGGCAACAGAGAAGAGCTTCCTTTACTTGGCTACTTATACAAGCTTGGCAGCTCTTCAACAAATATATAAATAAATTTAATAGAGGAAAAAAATAAATAAGGACGATGAAAATACCAAGCAGTTAGTCTTTGCAAGTTAAGAAGTGGTCTGGGTACCATGGATCACATATTGTCACATTATATGTCAGGAATCCTCTAACTCTTTCCCTTTTTAGCTGCACTCTGTATGAAATGCTAGAGTTGTCAGAGACTGCAAGTGATCCTCTCAAGCATCCAAACAGCAACCTACAAACTTCTGTTTGGGTTTCAAGGTGGAAATGGCATCCAGATTTTGAGTGGGAAGTTTGAGAATCAGGAAAATAAATCCAATTTAAATGTACCTTAAGAAGAAGCGGTACAGATTTTATCTGCATAATTAAATCAGTTGCAATTCTTCAGCATGTTCTCAGGAGAAAGTTTGAATTAATTTAACAAAGTTAAATTACAGGAGTTGTTAAAATTAGGGAACCACCTTTATCCAGACAGCCTGGTCTTAATACCAGACCCATTCTTTAAAGAGAAAAGTGTAATATTAAAGGCCAAGTCTTCCTATAGGGTTTGGAAAAATTGTGATATGAGATGTCTTGAAAGGACTAAAACTTCACAGGACAAAGACCCAAGTGCAAAGTCCTGGCAGCACAGTGTTTCTCTTGAAAGTGCTTGTATTTGGAAAGAAAGCAATTTGCAGGTTATGTATTTCACTTCTGTATTCAGCAAAGGAAGCAGCATTGTTCAGGTTAATACTGATTTTCTAAGCTACCTTTAATACTTAAAAAAAATGCACTAGGTAGTCAAAAGAAAGCACTAATGTTTCAATTGACTCAGTATTCTTTTTACCAGGGTTTAATTTCCTTAACTGAATACCTACAAAATGGATAGAAACACACTCCCATATCTGCATGTATAGCATCTCTTGTAAGAAACAATCTGATATTTTGATTTTTGGGGGGCTTTACTCCTGTTACTGATGTGTCATACTAAAGTCACTCTTCAGACAGTGTATAATGTTGCCTTTTAATTAAATTTAAGCTTTCCCTGCCATCACCCTCCTTAGATATCTGTCATAAATGATTGCCACTTTTAATACAGCCTCTGGAGTATATGGATATATTGGCTTTTGTTGTTGTATTGTTTGCAATTTTAATAAGATGGAAGAGAGATAACAAAAAAAATTACTTATTTAAATATAAATTTCTGGAAAGGAAAGCTTATATATTATTTTGGAAGTGAAAATATTCTTACAAGATTTCCATTAAACACACCTCTTCATTTTGTCCCCTTGGAAACTGGTTTTCTCAAAACAGTATAAAACCCATGCGAACTAGGAAGCACTCCCAAATTTACTAATAGACTCAAACGTGTATGGTTTTGCAAATGCAATTTCATACCCGAAACTCCTCTCATTTTGAGGAAATGCCATTGTGCAAATACCATTTCTGAAATCAGTAGTACCAAGCCTCATTCAACTACACCAGGAAATAATCCAAGTACAAAAAACCACAAAATATGGAGTGGAAGGGGCAGTGCCCTAAATGGTTCAAGTGAAATTTTATCTGTTTGTGTGAGAGTGATATGAAATCAGACATCCTTTCATTGCTAGCATAGGTTTTCAAGTGACAAGCCTTAAAGGGTGACCAGAAACCGAGGGATTGTAGCAGCCTCATGACTGCACAGTCCAGCCTGCACTTTTCTCAGTCAGATTTCTGTAGACAGCTGAGGTTAATTTGAACTGAGTCTGAAAGCCTCAATTTTCCACCCAAGTGACACATTATTCTGGTGGCACAGAACCAATAACAATTTCACATACTCTGAGCCTCTTTAGAAACAACTAATTATGTGTCACATTAGCAAGAGAATTGCCCAAAACTTAACATAAGACATGCTTCTTTTGCTTCCTTTAATTATTTTTCTCATTCCTGTCAAACTTGCTTAAAACAGACAAGTTCAGAGAAAGTTATACCCTTTTCTCCACATTTAGTACCGGAAGTTGGCTGTCAAAAGAAAGTTATCAGTTTCACCTAGCAGCTACAGACAATTTCGACAACACAAAGTGTTGGGATTGCATATGCTATAAATCACCTTTTTTTTTTTCTTTTTTTTTTTAGGTCTAAATTTGAAAAACTTCCTGATAAACTCCTGTTATTGGCTGGTAACAAGAGGTAAAATTTTAGGTAGATGATGATATTAGAGCTACCCCCAAAGTACAGCAATAGTCACCCTCATCATACCATGTGAGAAAAATCATTTCCAGTTTACACAGTTTGGTAGCTTCAGGAAATGGTATGCACATTCAGAGAATTCTGATTTCAGAACACGTAACATTACAAACAAATAAGCCAAACCAAACCAAAGCACAAAAACCCCCAACCAAATACCAAAACAAAACAAAACCAAACTCCTATACAATGTCTGAGTCGTAATAAGCAGTTTGGGACATGTGGAATTACTCCTAATTTTATACTTTGTTGAATGGATATTTTCCCTGTTGAGCTGGTGGTTAAAGCCTTGATTCTTGGGGCTTGTTGGTTTTTTTCCAGGAGTGCAAAAATCCAGGGATTACACTTGTATTTGATGATTTTTCAAGACCTGCACGTAAGATTGACATTGGCAAAAGCACAACCTGGGGGCACAAGCTGTGGGAGTTGACAGCCTGACACTGAAAAAAAGCTGTCATATATAGAGGCCTTTGAGATCCTTGGCCATAAAAATGAGAAACAAAGTGAAAGGAGAGAAATCAAAAATAAGAACTTCCAAGATACTTCTTACGGGGGCATTTAATCTACTGTTAGTTTCTGTATCTACTATTTAAAATGACCTTCATTAAAGCTGCTCAATAAGAAATTCATGCTCACTCTCCACTCTGGTCTTCCAAAAATTGCACATTTCAGTGACAGATAGTGGGTTATCTGAGTCTGGAGCAGTAAACCAAACTGATTATTCACATTGTAGATATCTCTCGAAGATAAGCATGGATGTTCCATTTCTTTAATTAACAGGAATTAATTATCTGGGTCTTTCAGGCAGCTTGGCTGTCTCATCCTAAGCTAAGGGCAAGGAAAGGAATAGGAAGGAACCACATCAAAATAAATATGTTCAAAAGAATGCAAATTCACTCTGATATTCTTGTATGCCTTAAATCCAAAATCAGGCTGCAGAGTCTCTGAAAATACTCAAACTCCAGGGTCTTTTTGCAGGCAAATTTTTAAGCCATGCCAAGGGATGACTTGCAAGGAATCACAGCAAATCACATCAGAAATTCTGCAGTAAGGCTGTTGCAAAGCCATAACCACTACTCTCTCATTTTTAGTTGTGAATAACCTCACCTGTGGAAAGTCTTGCTGAAAAACGTTGGGCAAAGGCTTATACAACCTAAATCCACAGTGTTCTGCAGGTCAGAGCAGGGTTCTGTGCTGCCCCTCTGGGCTGATTTCAGTGGTTCTGGCAGAGAGCTATGTCTCTGCTTGGGGGAAAAATTAAAAAAAAATTTAGAAGAGACTGCCTGAAGGCAGAGTCCTCCTCACATGTTCTGCCTGTTTTGCCTTCCTGCACACAGAAATAGGATGGTGACTTGGATATGTCCCTGGCCTTTCACTGTGGCTGAAGTGCTGCTGTTACACCACAGCCTGGAGACAGGCTGGTGACAGCATCACTGAGCCTGTGAGGGTATTTGAAAGGCAGACAATGACATGAAAAATGGATGTGCAAAAACAGAAATTACTAGAAGAGATTAAAATAAAGCTAATGAAGGCCAGGAGCTTCCGAGAAATCTGCTTAGGATCATTAAAGGTCTAAATTCCTGCATGGAAAAATGTAAAACACTGTTCCTTAAAATACCAAACAAAAACAGCAGTATCAGATTCCTCTCTGGCAGAAAGCTACAGAGATGCTACCTAGAAATAAAAGGTAAAATAGCTCCCTGAAAGCAGGAGCATAATTAGTCAGAAAATAAATTCCCGTGGGATCAATATCCCACCTGGCAGACCAAGCTCAATTGAATGTAAAATCATAAGGAACAAACATAATCCAAGGTTTCTTGACTCAGGGGAATAAATATCCTGATGATGCGTGGATCATCAGTCTAGAACTGGGGTATTTTTCCCATTCCTGCAAGATATTCTAGCATTGTAAAACCAGATTGAAAGCACAGGAATATTGATACTCATTTTTCCCTCATCCTCATTTATGAGAAATATATGTACATATACAAGGTTTTACATAAATATATATATGCCTGTACAAATGCAAACACTTACTTGCACAAACACACTGCACACACCCATGTTAAAACACAAACCCAAATCTTACAGCATTGTCATATAGAAATGAGTTCCAGAAATGTTTGGACAATTCTCTCACAGACAAGTTGTGTTTTTGGGGTGTCCTGCACAGGGTCAAGAGTTGGATTCAATGATCCTGGTGGGTGCCTTCCAACCCAGCATTATTCTAAGATTCTATGATTCATTTTGCATGCAGTAGAGAAGGGATTTTGCCAAGAGTTTTTTTTAAATAAAAATGTGACTTCATCCTTAATAACAACTAAAACACCTCTCCTCAAATACCATTTAACAAGCACTAAAGGAATATTGGGGACTGTTTTTCCTTTCTTCACAATTCTGACTATTTGTAAAAGACAAGAGGGCTTCATTATTGTTGCCCAGTTCTACAACAATTCCTCACATTTATGTTCTTTGTCAATAGAGAGAGACCAAGCTGCAAAGGGTCAATGGTATTTTTGCCTGAAAGAGCATTTCCAAGATTAAATGTTTTTGTTGATGCTTGTGAATTTCAGCACTTGACAGCCTAAAGGTCAGCTTCTGAAATTGCAGAAAGAAAGAGAGAGCAAACTCTCCCAAGCATCCTTAAAAGCAGAAGGTAATACCAAGGAACAATCTTTGTGACTGACAGAAGGCTTTGCAAGTGTTACAGTTATTTATAAATTGGCTTTAAAGATCTTGTGTCTTAGTATATGCTACTGTGCACTGGTGGAAATATGAAAGGAAACCATATCTGAAATAAAGTTATAGACAAAGAAATAACCTTTTCAACACACACTTTGCTGAAGGCTTGCTGAAGTCAGTTTTATTACCTAGACCTGTCTAACCACTACATTTCTTCAGCAGGACAGTGATTTATTCTTTATGTTGTGAGATACTTTAATATTAATAGTTATTTAAAAGCTTTAAGAGTTTTGACTATTTGGCTTTACTGCAAAAGGTTTCAAGCATCAGAAACATGGATTTTAACTGAAAGTTAACAGTAGGAAAGCCTGATAAATTAAAAGATAAAAAAAACCCCTAAGCAAACAAAGTGACTATTAAGTTTGTCAAGCTGGATTTCAAGTCACTACTCTCAGATCAACAGCAATTAAAGGCAGAACTAAAAGCTCATAAAAATAAATCCTAGGCCCATAACTGAAGAAAGCAAATGCAGTACTACACAGAAGTCATCCCTAATCAGATGAAGAATCTGGACAGGCTTTCTGTGTTGGAGATGTGTCTGAATCCTTTGACTATTGCTGTAGGGCAGAGAAACTCACATATTTTCATAATGCTGTAACAGTCTTACTCATAATCAAAACCCAGAAACTGTGAATTTCCACCTGATTTTGCTTGTGCTGATAAATGAAAAGTAGTTGCTAACAATATCTTTTAGAACAGGTTTCAGGAACATCTTAAAAGGAACAGTTTTCATACAGAGAGAAGGCAGCTCACTGAGAAGGCTGAGGAATATGTTGGGAGGTAAATATTACAGGCCTTATTAAGCATCAGCAGCTTAGGCTGATGATTTATGGAGTTTTTAATAAAAATATCAGAATTCATATAGGCAGAAAATATGGAAGTATATGCAAGACTGATGCTATACTATTAAAAAAAACCCAAAGACAAGATAAAAACAGTAAAACAATGGTTGTAAATGTTTCCTAAGACAGAGTAGAATTGCTCTGCATCACACTGCAGTATGCAGATAAGTACTGGACATGATTTTGCCAAAATGACTCAAATGGGCTATCTTTTTCCTTAAAAAGTTAAGTCTGAAAGTAAGTGGCAACACAACAAAACCAAACAGACTTGCAATTCTAGTCACAAATCTTCCAACAATGAGATGCAGGCATCCTTAGCACAATAATTTTGCTTGGAATTACCTCTCAGCCTTTTTTCAAGGTCTTCAGGCTAAAGTCTATCTCACAGAGGTGTTTCCATTGCACTGAAAATTATTTTGCCCAGTCTTTGTTGAGGCTTCTTGGCACTGTTTAAAGAAATCAAATATGTCTGAGCTCATATTAGATGTAAAAATTCACGTTTTGAAAAAAATATATATAAATAACACCAGCAGTACACATATCATCTATGAAAGGTTGGCAGAGATATTACTCCAGTTCCTGAGACAAAAGTAAAAAATGAGCAGTGTAGTAATGTCATTTTCTCTCCTCATTCCTCAGATAAAATCTTAGTGGACATATGAAGTAATTTTTGAACACACATACATGAGAGTGTGACACAAATAGACACAGACTTCCTTAATATAAATTACAGCTTGGGAGAAAAAAATCCAAGCAGATGACTCATAATTCTTCAGGATATATCAACTGTTGAATGGGAACATTTTACTAAAAATTACAACAGCATATTTGATCAATCACATGTACAGGGAACATTTCCCAGTGGAATGAGATGATCCTTAAGGTCTTTTTCACCCCAAACCTATGATTCTATGCCTATCCCACTCAGGACTAAATACAAACCTGGCAAAAAGCTGCTCACAACTCCTCAGAAAATTCTGATATTACAGGCATACAAAAGTGGAAATTGAGGCATTTTGAGTCAAAAAGTGTATCTGTAGATCTGTAAGGTATAAAATATTAGCAGGCAGGAGCAACAATTTTCCTTATGACACTGTATGACTCACAAACTTAAAAGCACCATCCTACAGCAGACAGCAACATATTGTTCAGAATTCATTGGACAAGGTAAACTGGTTGCTATGTCCTTTTTTTGCTGCTAGCTTCACATCTCTCCCTTGCAGTGTTTTTAGCTGCGCAACATTTTGCCTCTGATCACTGACAAGTTGCACATCTCACTTCTTAAAATATTGGATATGAGACTGTTTGTTTTACAGAAGAGATTTGGCTATTCTGAAAAGCACCCTGATGTGATCAGGAGAAAATACAATGCAGTAAGCAAGTGAAAAGTGATCATTTTGTGGATTTTTGTTTTTCCTCTTTGTTCACCTACTTACAAGGTTAAAGCAACTCAAGACTGAAAGCACCTCCATTGTTATTTCAGAAGCAATATTATGAAAATGGCAAACTAAGATCCCCTTTCTGCAAGCACTAAATGGCTTTCACTGA
Source organism: Lichenostomus cassidix (assembly GCF_008360975.1). Taxonomy (NCBI): domain Eukaryota; kingdom Metazoa; phylum Chordata; class Aves; order Passeriformes; family Meliphagidae; genus Lichenostomus; species Lichenostomus cassidix. The sequence continues at coordinate 6,176,030 of NC_139511.1, forward strand.
ATGATTTCCAACAATGATTGTAAACCCATGCATAAATACTTGTGGCAATTGTGGACTTCTAGTTTTTCGGCTCCCAAGTGTAAATATGTTGCCAAAATGCACATTATGCTACTGCCAGATGTTAAATGACATTGCTTTTGTTATTACAATCACTCCCCTATTTGTTTCCTCTGGTTTGGAAAGATACAGACTTTTGGAAAATCCCACTCTCATGTAATTCAAGACTGCTTGTACTCACAGTATGGCTTCTTTGTCCTTACAAACTGCTTCATAAATATGCATTGACAAAAACAATAAACCTGCTTAAAAGTGATATACAGACTTGTTTTTTAGTTATTCACATTAAAAAAGCTTCCCTTACACAAATCCTCTGAACCATGGGCTTAAATGTTAATCGTGACACTGCTTGCAAGAATAGTAGATGGATTCAAAGAGACAAATTAAAAGAGAAATTCTACATGATAAACTATTCCACTAAGTCCTGCCATGAATCATGACCTTAACCTTTTTGAAAAATTTATTGCCAACATGGGACTGAATATAAATATTTTACAACGCCCATGAATCTGAACTTCAAAATTAATTACCATTATCCAGAATTTCCAGAAGTATTTTCTTTCCATTCAGAAGTAGCAGCAAATTTTGGAGGAGACTATTGAAAAACAAGAACCATTTTCTATGAAGGAGAGACATATTAGCACTGAATTCCCTGCAGATGTGAATATCTCCATCCCTATTCCATGAGGAGAAATTTCAACCATGATCCTTTTAGGACACAGTATGAAAATTCAGACTCAAAACTCAGGAAACAGAGGAAATTTTCTTTGCCCATCACAGGCTACAGCTGCTGTACATAGTGCACTTCTCTTCTTTGAAGCTTTGGGCAAAAATGAGCATTGGAAGCAGGAGTGGCATATGAAGAGGTCACAGTCAGTTTTTTAAACTGAGAAACCATTGATTTGACAAATCAACACATCCAATGACTTATAAGCACTTTCTTATTTATTTAAATAAAGATTAACACTGTTTGCAAACCTGAAACATTTAAACTGCTCAAGCCAGGCATTTCACACATCTCACCAAATCTGTGCTCAGGGATGTGGGTAAGAACATCTCACCCTGCACATCTCTGAGGACAGCAGCTTTCAGCTGGAACAGACATTTAGGGTTATAATCTCTTCACTGAAACAGGATTTCTGACTCAATTTAAACGTAACTTTAGTGGGAGATGAAGCAGAATCATCAGACTGTGGATAGCACAGGCTTTTCCCATGAGAATTCTTTTTGTGTTTTATAAATAAAGATAAAGTTTGGATGTTATTGGAACAGTGTCCCAAGACTTGGACGGTGCAGGCCTGGCCAATCACGCCTAGGGGAAGGCTTCTGACCGACCAATCTGGGAGACTTTTGAAAACTCTATATATATGATGAAATCAAAACAATAAAGGTCATTCCTTCTTGCCACTGAGAACTGACTTCTTTACTCTGCTAGCTGCTCAACAGCGACATCAGACTACCTCCAAAATTATGTTTCTCCTGAGTCCTCAGTAGAAATACCTCAGCTTCTCTGGACTATATCTCTGTCCTCAATTCTGTCACTCAAACCTCAAGGGGAAAAAAAAAAAATTAGGTTCACAACCAGTGGAAACTACAGCTTCATTATTAGCCCTCATCTATTACCAGGGTGCACTAGTTAATGGAACTGATTGTTCTTATTTTCACACACAGAAGTGTGTACAAATAGTCAGGCTAATAAATTCTGTCAATTTCTGTGTAAAATGGGACTTCAAAGCAGGATAACTTCTCTGATTTACTGACAGCGGATAACCCAATATGAGCAGGAGAAGGCAGGAAATGTCAGTACTAAATATCTCTGTGTAAGTGGAATTTGTTCAGCTAGAATAAACTCCCACAATGATCCTAAGTAGAAATTTTCTCCCAGAGTTTTTATTCCCCAGTGCACGTAAGTAAATGTGTGTGTGTGTGTGGTTTTTTGAGGGAAGGCCATGCATTTCTTCAGCAATAAATAAGTTAGAACGTACTTGTTTGAAATGTCTGCAAAATAGGATGCTGAACAAAATCCTGGTCACATAAGAGGCAAAGGAGTGGCAGAAAACACCTTATTATTTACAAGTGCCTATGGTCATTTTACCATTAATTTTGTCTTCATTTTGTAATTATCTTTACCTCTAAAAGGTGTTTTCTGCACAGGACCAGATTCTATAATGTTATAAGATAGGCCAGAGTCTGACTGACTTATTTATGCTACTTCTGTTGTCAACAAGGGGAAAAAAGGATTCTTTGCAGAACTCTACATTGCAATGAAGTCAATTCATCATAATTTTGAGGCTAGGCATTTGTGGAATACATTTGTTTATGTTCTTTATGAGTACATTTAATCATTTTTAATGATTCATTTCTTATTCTGTTAATAGCTTCTCCAAATCAAATGTTTTAATCAAAATCTGTGTCTATTGTTAGATGGGTAGAAGACTAAAAGCTTTGGGTTTTAATTTTTTTCATGCTGGGGCATATTTTATTTTTGAGAGTACATCATCTAGCTGACTCTTATTTCTTTTACTTAAGGATTTATGCAAGAAAGGAAATAACAATATCTCCAAACTGCATCCAAGAAAGCTTGGTCACTCACCCTCTGTTAATGTTGTGTTAATCATAACAGATTTCTGACACTTACAAGAACTCCTCCTTGGGATCTCATAACAAGTTTTCTCTCCTTTTCTTTACACAGGTTTTACAGCCCTAGTGAGAGGCAGATGGAGGTTTTTCTTCAAGTCAGTTTCAGAGCACAAATGTGGCTGCTGGTGTTTTACATCTTGTTGAGGGCTCCAAACTTTTGGTTATTGGACCTGACTTGGAAAGAGAAAAACTGTCTGATCACAGCAGGCACAACACTGGTTTGCAAAGACTTGACTAAGCTGCTTTATGCATTTAACTCCAGGACGACTAACATAACTGTCATTTTCCTGGGAAGAGAAATTCCTTCATCCAGATTAGAGCTAAGCACTTAAGCTCTGAGTGACATGGACCTGGAGATCCAATATATATAGCAGGAGAAGTATTCCTCTCCTGCTTTAATAAGCCTCTTCAAAGTCAGTCCTCTTTCTTTGTGCATTTTAGATTGCTTTTCCAGACCACTGCTGAGGCTCAGTGCTGGAGTGCCTCATTCTAAATCCCTTTTGTGGCCTAATTGGATTTTCAGTGCTTGGATACTGCTCCAATGAAAATCATTAGAAGCTAGTTCTCATTTTTAACCAGCTGTTCTCGTTATCAACTACCAAATTAGGCTTTTGATAACCCTACTTGACATCTTCTTGCGTGCTTGAAAAGCTAATTTCCTATAAACTTTGGCTATTTGCAGTAATTTTGTTGATGTTTTGTCTTGAACAACAAATAAGCATGAAGATCAAGATCAGAAACAATCAAAGCTTCTTCCCTGTCCTAACATCCTTACTCAGTTTATTACCTCATAACATTCTTAATTCAGTGCTTCAGCATTATTCAATAATTTCTGTGTAAATGAAATAAATTATATTGTCTTTTTCTCTGTATTGTTCTGACCTCATATCATATTAAGGCTAAACATAAAATCATGGACTCATTAAGGCTGGAAAGGAAAGGTTATCAAGTCCAACCACTAACACAGCCATGTCCTTGAGTGTCACATCTCACACTCAGGGAGTGTCACATCTACACATTTTTTAAATCACTTCAGGGATGGTGACTCTAGCACTGCCCTGGTTTATCTTAACAAGCCTTCAGGGGAATTAATTTCTCCTAATATCCAACCTAAACCTTCCCCCAGCACAAGTTGAGTCCATTTCTTCTTGCACTAACTTGGTACTTTGGACAAGAAATAGATGTCCACATAATCACAACCTCCTGTCAGGAGCTGTGCAGAGCCAGAAGGTTCCTCCTGAGCCTCCTTTTCTCCAGGCTGAGCTCCTTTCCCAGCTCCCTCAGCAATTCCATGTGCTCCAGCCCCTTCCCAGCTCCATTCCCTTCCCTGGACATTCTGCAGCCCCTCAGTCTCTTGTCGGGAGAGGCCCAGCACTGGACACAGCACTCGAGGTGTGGCCTCAGCAGTGCCCAGCACAGGGATGGTCACTGCCCTGCCCTGCTGCCACACCATGGCTGGCACAGCCCAGGGGCCACTGGCCTTCTTGGCCACCTGGGCACCCCTGGGCTCATGCCCAGCTGCTGTCAGCAGCACCCCCAGGCCCTTTGCCAGCTTCCAGCCACTTTTCCCCCAGCCTGGAGCTGCAGGGCTTGTTGTGCCCCCAGGGCAGCACCCAGCACTTCCCCTGGCTGTCCCTCACCCCACTGGCCTCATCCCACAGCTCCAGCCTGTCCAGATCCCCTGCAGAGCCCTCCTGCCCTCCAGCACATCCACACTCCCAGCCCAGTTTGCTGTCAGCAAACTCCCTGAGGGGCCCTGGATCCCCTCCTGCAGGCCTTGGAGAAAGATGTCCAGCAGAACTGACCCCATGGCAGCCCCTCTGCTGCCCAGCCCAGCTGCATGTCCCTGCTGTCCCCAGCACTCCCTGGCTCTGCACAGCCACTTCTTCCCCAGAGAGCAGGGCCTGTCCAAAGCAGCCAGGCTCTCCAGGAGAGGCTCTGGGAGAAGCTGTCCAAGGCTTTGCAAAGCCCAGGCAGACACATCCACAGCCTTTCCCTCGTGCCCTGAGCCTCCACCTTGTCCCAGGAGGAGATCAGGGTGGTCAGGCAGGACCTGCCTCTCCTAACCCCAGGCTGGCAGGGCTGATCCCCTGGCTGTGCTGGACCTGCTGCTTGATGGCACTCAGGGTGATCTGCTCCATGACCTCCCTGGCACTGAGGGCAGCTAACAGGCCTGGAGTTCCCTGGATCCTCCTTCTGACCATTCCTGTAGATGTGTGCCACATTTGCCAACCTCCAGTGAACTGGGACCTCCCTGGTTATCCAAGACTGACTAAAAATGATGGAAAGGCTCTTGGCTTGGCTCTCCTGCCAGGTCCATCAGCATCCTTAGGTAGATCCCATATGATCACTGTAATATGTAGTATTTACTAACATTCTTCGGGGGAAAAAAAAAACCTCCACACATTTTCTCATGTTTTCAAGGGTATTCAGTCATACCTGTGATATTGCAGCAGAGAATTACAGGCAGCTGGTGAATTGGAGACTCAAAATAAGGCAGAAGAGAGAATTAACCCTCCAGTCACCCACATGAAATTCTCTCTCGCAGTATAACATTTATATTGCATCACAGAAAAAAAACAAACAAACAAACAAAAAAATCAGCTTTTAAGATTGTGAAAAATATTAGTTCTTAAGATACTTCATAAACCTTCCAGAAACTGACCTAAGAACACAAATAAAAAGCTGTAAATTTTGCCAGAGTCAAAATTTTAAAAGGACAGTTTATAGACAACCCATTATGTGGACTTTCTAGATGAATTTTCTAGAATTCTCCATGGTAATTTCTCTTTCCTTTGACACATTTAATGAAGGTTCAGCTGTAAGGGGCATTTTGTTTTACCACTTAAAGCATCATGTATAAGTCCCTAATAGAGGGTCAACAGATAAGTCCTTGTTTAAACATCAATCTCAGTGATGCTTGCTCTGAATTCTGTCCTTGTATAACCTCCCTAATTTTTCCCTTTGCCAAAACCAACTGAAGTAACAAAGGAAAACAGAAATAGGTTATCAATTGAACTAGCAAATTTCAAGTATGACCTATAAGTAACTCTTTATCAAGCAGAACAAAGCAAAATCCTGCTGCCTTTAAAGTGAAACTCCTCTCTGTTATTTGTATTACAGAAGTCCTTAGTGAGAAAGAAATCTGTATTGCAGCTCCAGCTAAGAGACAACATTAAGACCTATTTCTGATTATAAAAGGTGTATTACATGAAGCTGCAATCCCACTGGATTTACTGAATGTAAATACATTCTCATATATGGTAAGAGAAGACATTGACATTACATTAAATTTCATATTTATGTTTACATAATAATTTTCATTATCTGAGTAATTAATGAAAATTACTCCTCCCATGATCCAAATGCTGTGTCTGTACTTCTTGCAGGAATAAGGCAAGTGAGTGTTTAGGGCTCTTCATAGCAATCCCTCCTCACAGCTTGTTTTCATTCTTTTATTCTTGCATAAATAGTGGGAAAAAGTTTCAAAAATTCTTACCTATTAGCTGATATATTTCTGATTTTATTCTGGTTTTGCTGTTGTTACTATTGTAATCAGCAGATCAAACGGAGAAAATATATTTTGAGACACATATCAAATTATAACCTAAAAAATAGCCACAATTTTCATGGCACAGCACAAGCTGAATTCACAATAGAAAAGACACTTAATATCTCTAGGATCTTCCTGAAGGAGTTAGATTTGAGGACTTGAAGCAAAACAATCTGTTCACCAGAACCTGTTGCAGTCAGAAAGGGAGTTGATCTGGAAAAGGCATAATTCAGAAGTTCTTTTGCTCCTTATGAGGGCATTGTATCTCTTAAAGAAGTTGTAGTGCCCTGGTGTTTTTTCATCTATTTTTCCATCAGCTGACACATGTTGATGTTTCTAATCTGGGTTTAGTTTCTCTGAAAAAGTTAAAAAAAGATTCCTGTTAATTGCAGCTCTAGATGATAGTGAGCATTCGTCACTAAACTCTAAATTCAACACTGCAAGTTCCTCTTTAAAAATCATGAACTAGGATTTTAAGGAAATTGGCAAAAGATATCTGAATTACTTTGTGCACATCTGGGTTGCACTCGCTTGGCTTCTTTTTTTTAATTGAAGACATTAACAGCACAGAAGATTCACATTTTTGTTATTTAAAATTCAAGAAGCAATAATCCCAGAAGCTGCAACTTTAGAAAACTATTATCAGGCTCACAATACAGCCATGAGAAGTGGCAGCGTGGAAACTGTAAGTGTGGATGCTCCCAACTCAAAAGAGCTGGGAAGCACAGAGCTTCAAAGGCAGTGATGAAACAGGGTTTGCATTCTCAGTGGTGTTAAAAAACAAAGCAACAAAACAACCTCTGAGCAGCTTTCTTCTATAACATTTTCTATTTCAGAAGAATTTGCTCAATTTAATACCTCATGATTGATAAAACTAATAAAAATATCTGAAAAACAAACAAACAAAAAAAAGTCAGTAGCATGAATAGCATGAATTCAGAGAGGTCTTTAATGATGCCACTTAGTGGGCAAAAATACTAATACAAAACACCGTTGTGAAATTCTGGTAAAAAGGAAAACCTTTGCAGTATTCATACACTGAAAGCCATGAACACAGATCACATGCATAAGAAAGGGGTGGATTTTTGACCTGGACCCAGGCTGAAGCCACATTTCAAAGAGGCAAAAGGAGCCATTTCCTGCAGAGATTAAGAGCACAGAAATCAAATCTCAACCCTTATCTCACTGTCAGCCCTCATTTAACAGGCAATCAGCAAGTTTTCTATTTCAGTGAAATACTTCCATTCTAGTACTTCTTTTGCTACTTTTCATGGCCTTGCTGTCCTTTGTGACTCCAGCCTATAAAGCTGCATAATAAAAGGTTTTATCAGAAAGTTCCATGAAACCAACTGCCTGGCACACAAAGTATTTACATTTCAAATGATCTGTTATAAATAAGTGTTTGATTTTAATAAAACATTTAATAAAACATTTATTATTTGCTATCTTATAAAAGTATTTCCTTTGGTCACTGGGAAAGATATATGGACCTACTCAATCTACACTTATCTATGAGTTAAACATTTAATAAAATCTTAAAGTCCTTTTAATATATTTAATTTTTTTTAATATAATGCTAGCAACCGGTAATAAAAGGGTAATCTTTAATTCTCTGCACAAGTCTCACAAGGATGCTCAGCAAGATTATGTCATATGACCTCAATACAGACATGACACAGAACAGGCCCAGCAGAAAACTCATTGAAAGTTGAAAAATGTCTCTAAACAAACCACAAAAGTTGACTTTTGTTCTCCCTGAGATGTGTGAAAGACCACAACTTGTCAAAAGTAAAATACTATATCCATATTAATTTTTTATCCCAGGGCCAGAATGGGCAGAAATGTTTAAATTTTCTTAGTGATAAGTAAGTATGAATAATTGACTCTTGTGACTTTGTCACTGAGAAGTATTAATTTCACAGTTCCCATATAAAATACAATCTGGAATGCCTGTGCAGCTATTCAGTACAGATTCTAACATCCAGAATTAGTATCACAGCCCCTGAAAATTTACATTTTCTTTCTTTTGTTCCCCTATTACCTTTCTTTCTGCAGAAAATTATTTTTCCTGGTAATAGGAAAAATTTGAAAGAAGGAAAAAGAGAAAGAAAAAAGAAAGCTATTCTCAGTATCCCAAAAAACTGCATTACTTTGTATTTTTTACCCTTCTTTCCTGTAATCCAGATGAAAGCAACTTGGTCTTTTATGACTGACTCAAGCACACACTCCAAGGTGGGTTGTTATTGCAGTCACTTGAGTCTGTGTTTGTATGACACAACTCTGTAAATTCTTTTGCGTGACAAATTCATCACCAGACTTGCAATTAGAAATCTTATAGATGTCCTGATTTAAGCTGGAAGGCAACTTTATGATCCTATACTTCTTCAGTGGCGCTGAGCATTGATTTTTTGTCATTTGCAGGTTCTTGAAAGATTCATTCCCTGCAGGGAAAAGAGGAAGAGGAAGATGGAGTTGCATGACTAGTTCGCCATTCAGAGGATTTAATACTGAATGAAAATCGGGGAAAATTTATGAACTTGTGCAAAATGTGTTTGTTAAAACAAAGCAAATAAGGTTGAAAAAGATGCAAATGCCAGTCATCCTACATGGAAGCACAGAATGACATTCTCTGTGTGATTAAGCAGAGACACAACAGCCACACAGAAATGTGAGCTCAGATCTGCATCAAGGAATTGTTTTGTGACAGTGCACAGGGTCTTGATGAAATAAAACCACTGCAATATTCCTGTAGAAGCCTTCAGCTGGGACATTTGCACCCATCTCTTGAGGGATGCAGAGCACTGCTGAAGAGGATTGTTCCTTGCTAAGGATGTGTTTCCCACTGGTGGAAGAACTGGTGCATCACCAGCTGCCCCAACAATTCCTTCTGGTTTCTAAATATTTCAGATCCACCAGTGATATTATCAATAGGATCTTCAGATGTTCTTGAAAGGTCTGCTTCTTTTGTTCTACCAATAAGATGGTAAAATTAGTCCTATAATGGGGTTATTTATAGAGTGTGGATAGCTGAAATTAGTTGGTCCTACTGGGACTACTCGATGTTCACACTCAAATGACTGAAATTTTCACAAGTGTCTAACCTACATTAACTCGTATTAACATCTTCCTGAAAACCAAGCCCTGTGAAAGCTTCTTGATTCGGGTATATATAAAATAAAGCACTCTTTTCTGAAAGTCTTAACCTTGTGTTAAATCAAGCAAATCAGAATGAGATACCTGGACATTCAAACAGGGCATAAAGGAAAAAGAGGTGAGTATCTGTATTACTGGAATTTTCTCTGTTAAATATCCTGGGCACTTAGATTAAAAGCAGAAAAATTCAACACTCCCCACAAAAAGGAGGAAGATAGAAGAAACCTCTTCTTGCATTTTGAGTAATATTAATTCCTCCTTCTTTCAAGCAAAGATGGAGGGGGAAAAGTGATCTTTCCAGGGGTCTTACAGCCTCCTTTTCTATATATTAAAGTCCAGCTTTCACTACCTGAATAACTTTGTGTCTCGCAAACCATGAAAGCCACTGGAAGTGCTGAATAAGAACTACTCTTGCTGTGATTCATGTGTGGAGAAAAGAGAGGTCACTGATGGCTACCTGCAAGAAAGAGCTTTAAGACCACTCTGTCAGTCAGATTTCTTCTACACTCACCCTTTAGCCTTTACATGTGGGGAAAAAAAAAAAACAAACAAAAAAACCCAACAACAGAAACCAGTATTTGCTTCTTAACTACTAAATAGTAAAGCCCACATTTCTCCAGGAAAAGATTGTATTTCCAAAATGCCTCACTTGCCTTCCAAATTCTCTTCTGCCAATCCAAGATTTCCAATTTCCAAATTGTCAGGAGAAGAATACTTGACGAAAGCAGCAACAGAATTTCTACCTATTAAAAGTCTCACAATGTACAAAATCATAAGGACAGATAACTTTTAATGAGCAAAAAAAATTGAAATAAATTAAAATTTCCTTCCAAAGGAGATAAAACTACCAGTTCTTTTGAAATAAATTCACTCCCAGTATCCCATTAAAAAAACCAACCAAAAACTCCAGTACATATAACAATGTATTAATATTTTGACAAAGACAGATAAATGATAGGACAAGGGGTGACAGTTTTAAACCAGAGGTACCTAAATTTGACGACTCTGTAGGTGGGATTTCCTGCAATTTCATGATCCTTCTTTCTGGTCACACTACAAATAAGAATATATTATCTTAAGCTGTAAGGTTTGTGTTTAGGGCTTTTTCAGTACTGGATGAGGCATGGAGAATTTGGCAAAAAAGTATGGAGAAAGTATAGCAGTAAATTAAAAATTAAATAGAAATTAACTTCTTATACCAATTCTACAAATGAAAGTTTTCTGGATCATTAGGATAAGCATCAATTCATAAAGTTTGACAATTAAATAATTACTTTAATACTTTCTGTATTTTATTATTTAGATCAGTTTAAATACTTCTGCTGAACTCCACTTTCATGATAGGTCTTAAGACCATTCTCTTTTTAAAAAGATTTTAAGGATGATCAAGAGCTAAAGGTCATGGAGGATTACTGAATGCAAAAGCCTGAAAAGCATACTTCCAATATTCCCTAGCCTATGGTAATAACTTACACAAGCAAAATGAGCCACAAATTTTATTAAAAGACCATTCAGTGGTCAGACACCACTTTTGAGGGATGTATGCTCTCTTTTCCACAGCTAAAAGCATCCAGACAGATTAAATCTGACATATCCTCAAAACAGCCCAAAACAATGTATTTGATATTCTTGATGCCCCAATAAAACAGGAGAACAATTGGTAATAACATTTGTCATAATCATGAAGCCAGACATCTCAGAGGTTTTTCCAGCCTAAATGATTCTGTAAACCTGAGTTTCCTTCCTTCCAGTCTCTCCTTCCTTCCTGTTACTCTGCTCCAGGATTGTATTTTTCCCAAAGGACATCTTCTCTCCTCCTCCCTTGCTTAAGCCCCCATGCCATGTTCTGGACTAACAGATTTGCTCCTGTCTCTTTGGCACAGGTAGAAAAGGAGTTTTTCTGCTGGCACTGCCAGACTGAGCAGCTTTTGGCAGTCCTGTTTCCCAGCCCACACCTTCTGCATCTCTCTGGGGACTGCAGAGTGGGGCAAGACAAGGCTGTGCTTGGCTTTGCTCACAGAGAGGGGCTGACTTATGCTCTACACATCTAGATATGGCCTTCTGTTCTATTTCAGGAGCAAAAATAGAGTGTGAAGTTTTCATGATTCATACAAAGAAGAGATCCAAGGTTTTTCTTAGGGGGAAATTTTGTTGCACTGATCCTGTTGCAAAGACGAAACTGCAGCTCTGTATAATCCGTTTTCTTTTAGGAGGCTGGAAAACACTTGGAGTAAAGACAGGAGGTGAAAGGAAAGATTTGCTTTTGGATTCTGTCTTGGGCTCCAGCTAGCACTCCTTTAAATCATTTATCAAAACGAAACAAAAACAAACAAACAAAACAACAACAACAACAACAACAACAACAACAGCCCAAACTAAAAATACTTTTCTCACAGAACTCCCAGGATGGATGGTTGTCCGTATCTGCTGCTGTGTCTGGGCTGACACAGAGTTTCCCAAAGACAGGAGCCTGCTGGAACTCCCATGAGAGCTGCCCTTACCTGAATGCATCTGGGGAAGCAGCTACACCACAAATAGATTAATTTTCACCAACACTGACAGAGGAAGCTTCCCAGAACGAGGAGGCAGTCCCCCCAACACTGATCTCCAGAGGAAACACTACTGTGGACATTCCTGTCCTGCTGCCTGCAGGTATCACCAGATGGTTTCAAACAGGCATAGGTCTTCCTCTGGTCTGTACAGCTGGGGTTTTTTCCCTCTGTTGCACCACCAAGTCTGGCATGATCTGGATTATTATGATAAATTTTCCTCATTTCTTTCCTCTCCAGGTAGTATGAAGGACACCTGCAGCCCTAGTGCTACCAGCAAGAAAGGATTAATCCCAGGATTAACAGAAACAGAGCTTCTTGGCACAAATTTAAGTCCTACATATAAGTAATGCCCCTTGCTCTTTGCATATTATTTGTTCTACTTCGAATTATTTGCACACTTTTGAAAGCAGAATCCAAAAGGCAGCTTTTCCCTGCTCTCAACAATCGAAAGAAAAGAAGTTGGCTTGTGTTTCTTTTGTCTTTGAAATAACAAAAATAATGAAAAGAGCAACAAAAAACCCACCCACACAAACCCAACTACCCCACCATCACTGAACCTTTCTACCACCACACAGAGCAGCTGGAGTCACTCGGGATACTTCTCTGAGATAGTTTAGGCTCAAGGAGGTTCCTGAGTAGGAAATTTAGGATACCACAAGGCTCATCATGTAAGTGCATTGCAGTCCCAAAGGCACAGCTGCTGTGGTGTTCTCAGGAGGAAGGAACATATTGTTGGTGACAATTGGTAACAGCTTTGCTTACGATGCTCTCACAGCACAAGAAGGGCTTTTATCAGGTTCTGACTGCAAGTTTTATCTCTGTCTGAAAGCTCCAGTGCCCTCATGCCATCAGGGAAATTATAATAGTTCTACATACATATGTTTTCAGTGTAATTAGACTAAATCCTCTTTTTATTCCGGACATTCACGCAGCAGTAAGAAGAGCCATTTAAAAAATCAAGGAAATGTACAAAGTGCAGGATGAACAGCTCCTCCTGCTTTCCCACCTCTTCTGAGCTAAGCAAGCATGGTATTCTCTGCTTCCTTCTGTGCACAGACCACTGCCACATTTTGGATGGTAACATGACCATGACAGGGCAAAGAGCACCATGCATGGATCCAACAGGGGTGTGTTAATCCAGTTCTTCAGAAAAAAGAAGCTAGCAGACTCCTGGATCAATTCAGACATTGGCCTGCATTCCGACCTCCAGCAATTTTATTTTTAATTTTTTTTTAATATGGAGAGAAATTTTGGTCCCACCAGACGCAATAACTCAACAGAAGTGATAAACCCATTTTCACCTGACAAAGGTCTTTCCTCAGCAGGAAATGGATGGGTGTTTTTGAAAAACCCTGATGGTCATGTGAACTCTCATCAATATAATTATTTGCCATGCTACGGAAAACTGGGAGTCCTTACACCAGCAACTGGAAATCCAGTATTCCCTAGGAGTGAGCCATTCAGCCAAGACTTCAACAACAAAACACTTTGCTTTTTAACTTTTATACGCATTTATGCCCAGGAAAGTATAGAGATTTTTAGAAGTTGTAGGGGAGGTGCGTTCAAATCTAAGGGCACAGACCATTTGGGAGATAGAACCTTGAATTAAAAATAAGTTATAATAGAAAAAACCCACAGTGCACAGCCAGTCTATAGATGCCACTAAAGCACAGTTCAGAGTAATTCTAGTGCCTAATAGGTCTGCAAAGCAAAAGTCCTCTGTGCAGCACTACGGGGGGAAGGAAATTAGAGGTGAAAGCTCATTTCTTTAAATGTCAAGCCTAAATGGCATGTGTTACAAGCTCTTAGCCACACATTGGTATTACAGCCTGCCCAGTTGAGCAGCTTAAGCTACACAGCAGGACATAATTCTGCTTTCCCATCAGTTAAAGAAGCCTCTCCTTCCTCCTGCACAGGAGCAGGAATTAGTCTGTACTAAAGCCACTACATATTTGTCTGTGTTTACTAAGATATTTGTTAAGGTTTCAGTAAAAAAATCCTAACCTCTAGGTGAAGCAGACAGATGCCCACACATCACTTTTGAAAGCTGCTCCTGGTAATGGAATGCAAACCTCTCCAACCCTGCAATTAATGTGTGGGAGACATTCGTCTAGGACACATTAAAATGTAAATAACCCGAAATTTCATTCCACTCTCTTCTAGGTGGTCAAATTTACCTAGACACTCTTCCAGTTGAAAGGCAAGCTGGGTATTGACACAGCATAGGGGTTGTTTTTCAACGTTTGCTGCTACTGCTGTTTGTCTTTCCATAAATTAATGTGAAGAAAACAGCATTAAGTGTTCTCCAACATACTGCTGGAAGACTGTTTGCTCTTCTCATTTCATGCCTACTCATGCAGAGGAGCTCCTGCTATTTTCACTAGTCAGATAGAAGTAAACAGAACAGAGAGGAAGGCCTGCCAAAATCAAAGATAACCTTTTCTAAAAGCATGTAAGAACAAACAGGGTGAGCTCAGGGGGCTGGGAGGTCTGCTTCAGAGGGTGGCAGATCTTCAGGTCACACCAACTTCTCTGTATGACAGTGATGGATGGTGCTTGTTGCACTCTACATACTCATTACACTTCAGATAATCTCCCATCCTGCAAGCTGATGTTTTTTAACTCCTCTGGGAAACACCTATCAAATTGTGCTGACAGGTACAGAGTCAAAAACCCAAAGGGGATAGAATTTACCATATTATTCAGTATATAAACAGCTCCTTCAAAATAAGGATGAATTACAATAGCATTTATCTTATTTATTTACTACTGTCATAATAAAGTCTCTCCTGATGTCTATCTCAGAAAGGATTTTAGGAGGTTATTTTATTTGCCTATTTCTTAAATAAGCTAAAATATTTATTTTCTCAGGATAGAGTATTGCCAAGTGACCCCAGCAATATTCCAGACTGCAAACCCAAATTCAGATTCCAAGCCACAATGACCTCAGCTAAACTTCTGGGCCAGAGTTCACCATTTGTGACACAGCAGTTTGCTACCTGCACAAGGGATGTCTGGTGATATACACTAAGAATTGCAAATCGCTTGTGTGCTAGAAAATTAGAGATATATAAATGCTGCTATGTCTGTAACTTCATTAAAGCAGTCAAAGTTCTGGACATACCTGAGATTTCAGGATTTCCTGAGCAGACTTTAAGAATGAGACAGGTGTTCAACATTTTTTGATGCTGAATGTCTAATTCAAGGCATTCCATGATTTCAAACACTGTCATTTTCACATGGGATCGAGTCTTTGGCATCGACAAATGTTCTGACTAAAAGACAACTTCAGTAATGTTATCAAAGCACATAAATATCCACATTCCACTACTGTTGGAGAGTCTTAATTTCAAAACATTTCAAGTCTTTCATAAAGTTTCCTCAACACAAAAGCAACATAGCAATTTAAAAACCCTTGGTCTTTTCCACCACTGGAATTGGAGGGGACCTCCAGTCAAAAGCTGAGGGGTGAGCTCAGGACTGATTCCTCTGAGATGTTTCACTTGTTCTCATGCACTGGACACAAAGCTTAGAGACCAAACCTGTGGCTGAGAAATCCACTCTATTAGACCCTGTGATCAGGTGAATACTTGAGTTTCTTTGAGCCCTCTAACCTGGCAGTAGTTTTGAGCAGTGGCTGCTTTGTCTTCATCTGTGGTCCAAGAAAAGGCTCCAAGCTCCTGTCAAACTCCACTGTTGTTTCTTTTCCAGAAAGATGGTATCTTAGGATGTCTGAGCCTCAAACAAATGTCTTATTCCTCTGTCGTTTTTGATTGCAGCTCCTCACAATTTTAAAATTTTAATTATAAAAGTTTTAACAAGATTTTTACTCATATTAATAACCCACAAAAAAAAAAGAAGCCTCAAAATCATACCGATTGAACATGAGCATGTGCAGATGGTTATGCCATCTAGCCTGAGGAATAGTTCTGGAAAGGCCTCGGTGGGGTTTCTTTGGCTTATGTTTGTAGGCTTTTTCCCATTTAAATTCATGTTATCTGACACATGCCCTGGCCCATTACTTTACCCTCCAGAGACTACTCTGATACAGAACTTTGACTTTATAGGAAATTCACTTATTTCAGCTATTGCAAAAGTTAAAGGAGCAGAAGCTGTAAAATCCTTCTTATTAGTCTTTTAATACTAATCCTTTTATATGCAAGACATTTTGACTTTAACTCAGCCTACGCTAAGTATCAATACATATCCAAGGAGACTGGCCTGCATTTACATATTTATGTGTTAGTCACACGCTGTGTTTTCTGGAGGAAGCTTCCTGGCAGGGATGGCAGTGAAGTGGGAATTGCAAGGGCAGTCTCAGGCACCAACCTTCCAACACAAATTAGAGGGAAACTGAGCTTAACACACCTCTGTGATATTCTATCATCTAACCCTTTCCACCTGTGAACAGTGAATCAGAGATCTAAACTCCCCATACTTAAAAAGGAAGAGCTAAAACTACAAGAAACTAAACATCTATGATAACTAATTACTGCTTTCTCAAGTGTGCAATAAAGCTTTCCCAAGTTTTCCCCAGACTTCTCCATACAGAGGACCATGCAAAGGTTATTGGTAGTTTTCTACACCTGTAACTGGGTGTCACCCATGGTTACAATTTACTTTGTCCCTGAGCTCCGTGGCACATCCTGTAAATGGAAATTTCCCATCCAAGCTGAAAATCTGCTCCTGTTGGCCACTCTCACCTCCCCAGGCACAGACAGGCCTCAGCTGCAGGGAGTTTTATTTCCCAAGTTATGTCTGCTCTTTGGGAAGACTACATACAGCATCTAGAACATATGCAAAACTTTTATTTTTATCTTTTTGGAAATTAATATACCCATTATTGAAAGCTGCTGATTAGAATGAGGCCACCCATGCCATATGCAGAACTGTGGAGCCAATTTCACATATTAAGGATGTGTGAAAAGAATGCAAGCAAATATGATTGATGTAGAAATTAATCATGTTTGATTCACGAGCCACTTTCCTCCATGAGATGTTAACAGATATCTCTTCTCCTTCTGGGTCCTTCCCTCCTCTTTTAGGTTTCAGACAGCAGCTGGCATAGATACCATCTTTGAATATAAAACATAGAGTGAGCAAATATAAAACAACATCACTAAAATAAAATCCCATTTCCTCCAAAACAACACAGTGAAACAAGTACATTCTTTTGAAGCAGCTCCATTAGAATTTCTGCTAGAAAGTGGTATCAGTCATTTGTGGCCTTTTTTAAAACTTAATATGTGTGAAGCCCAAAGCAAAGTGCTATGTCAGTTAGAGGGGTGATCTTTATTTTGTGGGCAATTTTAACTGTAAAAGACCTCCTGTGAACCAAATTGCCTCAGTGGCTCCCCAGCCCAAACCTGCTGCTGTTGCACAGATATGGAAGGCCATGAAATGAGAAAAAAAAAAAAAAAAAAGCACACTGTAATTGTAAGTTTGAAGCAACACAATATTTTTCCACTTTAAAAATGTGGACAAATCAATGGAGTTGGACTGAGATGTCATGCAGAAATGGATGGACCACTGGACTGGGTTGCCAGTGAGCCACTTGCTAATCTGAACTCCTCCACTGCCCTGGCAGATAACCTGACATGCATTTTCTAGGCTTCTATAGCCTCCTCCTACTTTTTCCATGTGTAGTTTTAACAGAAGAAAGAAAATTATTTTTCTGCTAAAACCTCACAGTCATGCTGCCTGAAATTGAGGAAGACTTCAAGTTATTTAGATATTTTCTGTGAGATTGTCCCAGCCTTATTCTTGCCAGAAGAGGACTCCACTAAGAAAAGAGTAATAATTCTACATTTTCAAGCAGATGCAAATAGCAATGTGCAAGAGGGGTCCCACTGGTTTTATTAGGTGTTAGCTGAGGCTATCAGTTCCCACACAAATCATTTAAAATTAATTCAAGTCTATTAAATTAGTTAAGCATTCCTCTCTGTGGTTTATTTTTTATAATTAAAGGATAAATGTTTGAACATTTCTTTGCCCAAGGCCTCTTAAAACAGATATTTCAGAAAAACAACTAAGCCACACTACTTTGCTTCATTTATATGATGATGAATGTACAATTAATTCTTCTGTTCTGAAGGGAGGCCTGCAATTGTTATTCATTATGAATAATAAGTTAATAATATTTTCATAAGACTAGAATTATGGAGAACAATTATTTTTTTTAAATAACCCACCTGAAAATCTATGTTGGGTACTTTATTTAGCAAAGTGTCTCAATTACTGCAGAAGCTTGATGGACCATAAAACAAAATATTTCAAGTATTGAAAAAGTAAAGGATTTAATTTTATTTGCAGGGGGGTGTTTTGCCTAAGAGAGATGAACTTTCAAACTCTCTTGAAAACTTTTTATGCATTAAATCCATTTAATTGCTTACTGACAAACTTTTCCAACAGAATTTCAGAATATGCAGTTACAAAACTATTTTGTTTTAACATAATTGATTTTAAGAGTACAAAATGCAGGGGAGATATTGTCAGCCCAGACAGTGGTCAGCAGCAGTGAATAATAGGTATATCTCTTCCCTCTTTCTCCATAATGTCTTGACTTCTGAAATGGTGCTGATTTAAGAGATGCAGAAACACCTTTGGTGCATCAGCCTTGGCTAATGGCCAGGCTACCCATGCTCAGTGGGCCCTGGGCAGAAAATATAGACTAAAACCAGATTATAATGCTTGTGCACCAAGATAAGAACAGGGAGGTTGTTGACCTGTTACTGTTATGGGCACAGCTGGCTCAGGTTGAGAAGCATTAGTTTAATTTACTGCCAAAAGTAAGGATTTGGGCAGTTAAAAACAAACACTAAACCATCTCTTGTTTCCCCTCTCCCAGGTTCAGCTTCCATCCTTACCTCCAGGGTTCTCTCCTCTCTGAGACAGACACAGGACAGCCCTTTGCCACCTGTTAAAAATGTTGATTTTCTGCTGCCCTCTCCAGGCTGGATAGTCCTTGTCTGTTCAACAGCTCTGTATTTTGGATCTTGATTGCAGCCATCATCACAATCTTCCTCTGTTACACCACAGCCTTTGTGAGTTGGGAGAGAATGGAGTGGTTCAAAGTGTCCAAGGTCTGGGCATATAGCACATAAAATAGCAGGATGATTTTCTTCTCCCTCTCTTCATAATTTCTAATTAATTTGCTTTTTTTGGATGGTTTCTGAGGGCAGTCATTTTGTGCCAGCGGCTGTCATACCTCCAAGAGTTCAATCCTCAGTGATAACAACCCCTCCCTCTGTAAGTGAGGACAGGATTGCTCTTTTCATGCTTCTATTTCTTTACTTCACATTCACTAAATTCCATCTAAAATGTTTTTTCCTGCAACTGCTTTGTGCAGCTCTTTGATGGTGGTCTGTCCTGCCACTATCAGCAAAGCATTGCAAGACCATCCATCACCGTGTTGGTGAGCTGAGACTGGGCACAAATTTCAGTTCTTGATATCTTCCATGGCACAGTCAAGCTTCAGAGTCAGAGATGGTAACACTCTTTATTATCCTGTTGCCTTTGCATCTGAATTTTTAGAGTATTTGTGGGCAAATACACTAGAACTCCCCTCTAGACCAAAGAATCTTATGGAAACCATGGACTACTATAAGAACCTGAACAGGAGAATGTTGTTTTGGGGCAAATCTAGTGGAGAAAGAAAAATCCCTGTATGCAGTGTAAAGGTGGTACAATCTGAGCAAAAAATGTAGTTCATTTTTAGAAATATCACATCTTTCTGTGTGGAGCAAGCATGAGTACAAGGCATGCAGTAAAACGCTATGAAAATGCCACTGGCATCACCACTTGTGTCCCTGTGTGTGAGCACCATGAATATCACACCACCTTCCAGCTTATATTTACACTTGTGTCATTAACACACCGAAAAAAAAGTATTCTGTACTCATACACAGAGAGAACAAATCCAGAGCAAACCATTCTGCCTTTTCTGAGTTACCTAATCTTCAGTATCAAAAAATAGCCTTAGACTGATAGCATTATCTGCCAATCTTGCAGAGTATTTCACAAATTCTCTTTTTACAATACCCAGTTTCCTTCTGAGGAATGCCTTCAATCTATTAAAGGCTTACTGACTTTGTGCAAAACGTAACACTAAATAGGTTGAGAGCAATCACTCTCCTCAAGGTCTTGACATGATGGACTCTGACTTTAGATATCATGTCAGACATCAGATGAGCCAAAAAAACACAGAAGTAAAAACCTATTTCAATTGCTCTCTTCATCAGTTTCACTACACAGAAACTTAGAGTTATTTCTGCTTCATTAGGACTCTGTTCATCCACTGAACAAGTGAAAGCAAATGGATAGAGAGAGAAGTCAGCAAAGAAAACCTTTGTGAAAGAATTCCATACACTGGCAGAAATCTTCTAAAGGTTTGCACTCCAGCTCACACAGTTCAGTTTTGGATAATGAAAGGTCTGACTATTTCACTTAGTAATTGCTAGCACTGAGCTGCCTTAGGGATATTTGTGTCCTTCTCAGTTAGTCTTTTTGCCTTGAATATTCTGCTTGGCAGCTCTAATGCTGTCTGTGTGATCAAAGAGGAGATAGACAACACTTTGGTGCAGATAATCACACGACAGTTTCTGTTTAAGGGGTTGGATATCCCTAATTACATTCTGCAAGATCCATGCATCACCACTCTGAAAGGAGAGGGAGGAAGAAGAAAAGTGAAGGATAGCAGCTTTTCATACTGTTTTAATGAGATTTCTGCTCAAACCATTAAAAAAGCATTCTTTTTCATGAAATTAGAGTTCTAGCATAGCATATTTTGAGCTGTTGATGTAAATTAAATCTGATTCACCCCATTTCATATTACATGAACCAATACAGATACCCAGAGACAGAAGCACAGCTGGAAATCTATGATCCCTCTTCAAAACTCCGTTTAATATCCCACCTCAGGACAGTACTTGCTCACTGATCCAAAGAACTTGGGTAGTTACAGTTTGGTAGCCTTAAGCACAAGGCACAGATGAAGAGAAATAAAACCTGTAAGAGATAAAAACACTCTCCCAGCTCTTTCTGATTGTGCAGGCTACAGGTTCTCCGTCTTTAATTACTCTCAAAATAAAAGATTTCATTTAAGACTGTCCAGTTACAGATGGAAAGAAAAAGAATGCCATCTGAGGAAGTGGCACTCACTTCCCTCTGCTTAATTATTGCAGCTGACTGTTTTACACTGGAAAGCACCCCTGGACTGGGACAGGCTAAATTGGATTCTGGTATTTTAACAAAGTTCACACTCTTGCAGGGATATTGCAACTCCTGCTCAAGCTACAGCAGACCTAGATCTTCTCTGGCTTGAAGTATGAGCCAAATTCATCAGATAAACCATGGCCTGCATCAGTGCAAATGGTTATGAACACAAAAGGAAGGAATGGACAGTCAGCTGAAGCAGGAATAAAATTCTGCCACCTGACCTTTAAAAAATTCACTCCTGTTGATCCATTGACCTGTGAGAAAAGCAGAAAAAAAGTTCATCTGAGGGGTTTGTCTCTTGGGAGAAGGCCTTTAAGAAGGAAAATGGAGTAATTCTGGATGGTAAGTGTCTGGCATCCGCAGAGGAAAAAAAAAGAATGAAAAATACATCTAAAGGCATGAAGGTCATACAACTGCCTTTGTCGCACTTTTCATAAAACTTGCACAGCTGCAGGTGAAGTTGACCCTCCAATTGTTGCAGACTGCACAGTTATATTGAGGATTTGGGGAATTTTAGCTTTCTTAAGCATCAGAGAGCAATTTCTCTAGTTTTGGCTCAGCAGTCACGCAAACCACATCTTTCTTCATCCCACTACACAGCACTGAAAGAAGGAATTTGGCACACACAGGATTGAATACTCTTTCCCTCTACTTCACAGAAGCACTTAGTGGTAATATTAAACAGGTTTACTGTGAAGAATCACAAAACTGTGGATGTGCCTCTCCCCTCTCAAGAGTCAGGTCACTTTCAAACCTACCTGCCTCAACCTATCAGGGAGATATTGTACTTGGCAGCTGCCTGCTGAGGCTCCTGGAGGTGAAATGAGGGGCAGGGTAGCTGCAGATGATTAATCCATTTCCTTGGATTAATTATTCTAAACAGCTATTCTAAACCAGAAGCCAAGATGAACACATTGCAAGTCAAGAAAATAATGCCTTCTTTAAGTTTCTATTAAAGCCCTCAGTGGGGCATGACTTGCAGGATTAGCAGGGAAATCTAAGAGATTTCCCAAGTGGAAACTATTCCACCTCTGCTGATGTGAATGCTCAGAGTTTAGCACAGGGAAAGCTACTCAGAAAAGAAACAGGTCACCAACCTCTTCAGGTTTAGATGAACACCATGAAAACCCTTGGATACTTCAAAGATTTCAATATAAAATTATGTGTAAGTATAAATATAAAATTATGTGTAAGTATATATATTTCATAGAATTACAGAATGTTCTGGGTTGGAAGGGACCTCACAGTTCCTCTCAATCCACCCCCTACCACAGACAGAGACACCTTCTACTATTCCAAGTTGCTCCAAGCCTTGTCCAGCCTGGCCTTGGACACTTCCAGGGATCCAGGGGCAGCCACAGCTTCTCTGGGTAACCTGTTCCAGGGCCTCGCTGTCGTCCCAGTGAAGAATTTCTTTCTAATATCTAACCTGAATTTACACTTACATATAAGTTAATGAAATATCCTGGCTTTCACAACCATGCAGTTCACCAAGGGAAGTTCTCTATTCCAGTGTTGTGAACCCATGAAGCTTTGGAAGCAATTTCAAGGCAACTACTCAGGACTGCAGTTAACACTGACTATAACAAAGTTATATATCTAGTCCTAATTTGTTTTTCCTCATGCACTTGTAATTAACAGCACCTCAGAAATAGGCCTCACAAAGTTTTCTGACTGCCACCAGTAGTCCTAAGGGCTGTATTTTCTGCACTTTCAAGGCTTTGTTTTTTCCACCACGTGTTACTCTTCGTGATGAAACCACAGCTCTTTTTAGCATTCAGCTGCACTCCTCTGATTTCTCTTGCACCTTGGTGTGAAAGGCTGTCCCAATCTGTATGGCTGTTTATTTCAGCTTTCTTCTTCTCAGTGACCCCTGGAAGGAAAGGCTCCCTGAGCAGAACAGCATGTACCAGAACTCAAAACAAAAAACAAAAGCACAAGGGCTTTGTTCATGCAAAGCTTTTTTCTCCTGAGTGTTGCTAGCATAGTCAGAACTGAGAATTGCTGGCCTCAAAATGAGAGCAAAGAGCACTCTGATAAATGGACTGGAAGAGGCTGTCCAGTCACACAGACACCTTTGCAGCAAAACAGCATAATTTTTTTTTCAAGTGTCTGACTGAGAAGCAAGGCCATTTCAAAATCAAGCAAAAAATATCTCTCATAGGGTCTGCTGGGCTGTGCAGTGGCCAGGGCTTAATGATTAGGACAAAACACAGCCAATGATAAATGTTTATCTTTGTGACAGAAGAAAAACTTGTTCTTGTCCTTTTCATGCACCCAGCTCCTGTTGGGGTTTTTGTGGGTTTCACTTTTCTCAGTGACTTAAGACAGGGAAAGCAGCTGACATAAAACTCCCAAGTTTCATAAAGGCATTTCACAGTACAGCTTTAATATTTCTAATTATTGGTTTCTTTTTTTAAAGTGGAAACTCAGGAAACATACCACAGAGTCTCTGAACACATCTGTTTTGTGTTCCTATGTGGTGAGGAGCAACACCAGAAAAGACAATCAGTTTGACCAATGTCCATTCCTATTTGTAGAGCATACTGATGAGCACAGGAGGACCACAGGGAAATAATACTAATTCTTCATAAACTCACATTTTCCATTCCCATGATAAAGTTTCTCAGGTTCTCTGCATGAGAAGAGTCTCCTTTTCCAGGCTTTTGCATTGCTGAAAAGAGCTGGATGCCTTTGTAGCATTCAGAAATAGGGGATTCAAGCTATTATGTGTTCACATTTGGATGTGCATATACAGAGACAAGAATCAGAGCAGGAAACAACCAAACCAGCAGCAACATTAACATTTCCCCTTGGTTTAGGACAGGGTTTGAACAAGGGGGTTTTATAGTGCTTTAAACTATAGTTCCCTGCTCCAATTCAGCACATGTGAGTAAAGGTCTGAGCACAAGCTGAAGCACAGGAGGCTTCATTTGAGCCTCAGAAAAACTTTTTTCACTGCACAGGTGACCAAGCACTGGCACAGATCACTCAGAGAGGATGTGGAGTCTCCATTTTTGGAATTATTCAGAAGCCATCTCAGTGTGGCCAAAGGCAGTCTCCCATGGGTGACTTTGCTTGGGCAGGAGTTGGACCAGGTGGCTTCCAGAGGTTCCTTCCAACCTCAGCCATTGTATGGATTTGTGGGTTTGTGACTCCATAATCTCAGTTTTGTAATAAATAGGTAAATTAAGGTAAATATGAGCAGTTCTGTGAGTAGTTTCCCACACTGCCCTTGATTTAGGTGCCATGAAGTAGCTACCAGGGGACAAAGATAATAAAGTTGTATAAAAATTTTTTAATGAAGACAGTTTCATGAAGTCTGTCTTTTTCGTTTGTTTGTTTTGCTAAGCACCATTTTTTCCTAGTGGGAAAAGCACATTAAATAAACTGTGATCTTTCTAGATGGGCTAGTTCATTTGTAACAGCAGTCTGGAGACAGAAGTATAAGAATCTTCTTATAATAACAATAATATTTTAAAAACCCCTGCAAAATTTTGTGGCAAGTGTAATTCAGAATAATTATCTTAGTAATGCTTAGTAGTTTAAGATTATGCTGATTAAGCACAAAACAAGCTTCATACAGCAAAAGAGAAGAATGCATAATTTGGCAATAACATTATAGGAGTTAGAAAGATAGAAATCCTTTATAATAGTGCTGTGGTTTAACTCCAGCCAGCAACTCAGTACCATGCTCATTCACACACACATCTGCCCGTGGGTTGAAAAGGAAAACTGGAAAAAAGGAAAATTCTGTGGGTTGAGATAAGAGAAGTTGAACAGTTTAATAATGGAAAGAAAATGAAGCAATAAGAGCAGCAACATAATAAGAGTAATGAAAAAAAAGAGACAACAAAAAGAGAGACAAGTGATGCACAACACAATTGCTCAACACCTGCTGACTGGTGAACAATGAAAATTTAAAACTGGATGTTAAAATACAGGTATTTTCAGGCACAAAGGATAAACTACCATGTTTTAAAGAAAAGAAAACCTTGCAAATAAGCAGATCAAGCTAGGTCCCTCAGTAGACTGCTCCACTAACAACCACATTTTAAAAGCAAGCAGGTTAAAACAGCTTTTTTTCAATCATGTTATATTTACATTCTGTGATTTTTATACACTTTCTGTGTATAACCAACATCAAAAAGGTATCTACTTTTCCTTTCTTTTTTGGGGGGGGGTACACAAACAAAGTAAATAGTAGGGCTGAGGAGTAATGTGCTCTGTTGATATGCAAGTGATCCTATAGAGCCAGAAAAATAGCTAAGAATAAAAACCTGGAGTAAGCAGAAAAGAATCTCATATTAAAACTGAGATTGTGATGCTTCTTTAAGAAGCAAAACTGTCTTTCTCAGACAACAAGCCCTTACTTAGCACAGAACTTAGCCAGGTTTTTCATAGTGATGTCCATTCAGAGCATATACTCAGGAGAAGGCTACAAAAATTCAATATTTTGCACAGGTTTTGGACTACAAATGAACGTTTGACAAGCAGTTTGTTGCTCCATATGTAGAACTTATTTAAGTGGAATGAAGAACAAAGAACTCCTCAAAGGCAGGTGCTGTGTCATGAACTCACGGCACAAATCTTCTATTAAAATTAGGTATTGTTCCATCAATCAAGTGCAACCCTCCCATTTATTTCCACAGAAGATAATTCATTGCTTGCACACAGATGATTAAAAAAATAAATTTCTTTACAGGAATCCAATCTGCTGCAATTCATAGGGAGCACAAGAGAGGTGTCCTTTAGAAGTCTGTGTACCAATCACCATCCAGGCTCAAACACAAGGGCAATTTATACATTCATTTTTTGTTAAGGACAGGGAAGGAGTACCTTTTTTGTATGAGGTTAGAGTAAATTAGTGAAAGTCTTTGCTATCTATCATTAATCAGCAGGAAGAGATTTGAACACAGATTGCATTATAGCAGAGAGTTAGTACTCAGATAGTATCAATAGATACCCAATGAAAAGTTTGAAATCAAATTATGAAAAAACTGCAGAAGAACTCTATTAAGTTAATGAAGGCAGGAGTGGTTTAGTTTAGGGGGTTGCATTGGTTTGTTTTTTTGGTTCTTTTTTCTCTCATTTGTTACTAATGTTCTCCTGTCCTTTGGTATTTTTGTGATGGACTTTCACAGCACAAATGTAAAACACTATATATCAGACAGATTAGTTCTCATGGTACATTAACAGGGCTATGCTGTCTTCTACAGCACAGTAAATGTGAGAACAACCAAAGATGAAATTTTAATTTCATCTCTATTACATGACCACACTTAATTTTGTTTCTGAGTCAGACTGCTGTTAGTCAGCAATCTCACATTTTTTCTATGGCAGGTTAAGAACTAAAAATAAAAAGGTAGAATACTGCCAGAAGCTCTAGTCCCAAACTATATTGTGGGCCCATGGGTTCCTACTCCTTTTGAGAAATAGTGGAGTATTTATACATTTAATTTAAACAAAGACAGTAATATCTTTATCATTGACAGGTCTGTTTCAAAAGTGTTTTAATTTTATGTTACATTGGGACTTATGATTTCCTTCAAAATGCATGTAAATCTGCTAAACTTCTATGGTGTGAAAACTTTGTGATTAAGCCTTTAATGCTAATTTCTTTCTTTATAGTGATGTGTGTTGGAATAAAATTGTAGGTAGCTATGTTTCATTATCTAATTGAGGTTCAATTATCTCATTATCTAATGACCTTACTGTTGCATGTACAATTGCAATAATCAGTAACAGCCACCAAAAATTCATCACCATTTGCAGAATCCCATCCGAGTGCCTACATTTCAGAAGCAAATCCACTATCTCAGAAATCAACCATTTGTACAGTTCAGAAGTCCTTTTAGTGTAAATTACCAAAGAATAAGCCCTACAGAAAAATCCTACATAAATTTGCTTATTATGCTCTTCTTGTAGGTGACAGGAGCATGGCACTAGAAGACATTGATTTGGTCCCTCCAAGGAAATTCATCTTATAAGTCTCTTCTTAAGATGGAACTTAGGCTGTTATGTCTAGGACAGTATCTAACTTTGAAATTTAAGCTAAACATGTAGGAAGACAAACACTCAAGACCTAACCTGTTCTGTAGGTAATTCAGATCGTTGAATCCACAGTTTTGGGGAATAACTCAGTCAGTGTTGCAATACTGTTGGCATTTCTAAGCGTTCTTTGTGCTTCTGAATTTGCCTTAGAGCCTCCCTTGATTGGTATAATGTTGGAAAAGAAGGGGTTGCTGCTTGTACTTTCCCTTTTAAAAAGAAAATTAGCAACAAAAGCCACATCAAAACAAAGAGAAACAAACATTTTTTCTGTACCGTATCTACAGTAGTCTGGATACTATCAGCTAATAAAACACTTAATTTCCTGGGACTTAAAAAAATCCTGTCAGCATAGAGTCCTCAAATTCAAGAAAACTGTGATCGAGTTAAAAGTAGAAGATAAATTAGAAACTTTACATAATGCAGGCATTATAAGACCACAGTTCTGACTGACTGAAGGAAGACTGCAGACAGCTTGGGAGCATCGGCTCATTACAGTGAATTAAGAAACTGTAATATTTCAGTTTGACAGAAATATCCTTCCCTCCAAGCACAGCCATTCCATGTGAGATTTTAGTGCAGCTAATTGTGAGTGTTTGGGCAGTCAGCTTCCTAAGGGATGTGAGAATGTGATTGCATCAAAGGCAGGAGGAATTTGGGCAATCTTCAGTATCACTTAAAAAGTTAAATGTATTCTGTAGGCTTCATCTCCATCCATTACTCTTATTTATGTCAGTAAGTATAACTTGAGCTATGGAAGCAGAGCTCAGATTACTCAAACTGCTTCAAAGTACCTCAGTACAATGCAGACAGAAGAGCTACTGTTTGTGAAAGGGATTAAGTGCAAAACAGCAAGAGTGTCAATGGATTTGATGGCTGTGAGATGTTGTTTGAAGTGAGTCATGACATTTAAGACATTTCTGAACCTTTCCTATGCTGTGTGAGATTGCAAAAGGAGCACAAGTTGCTGTCCATGATCTCTGCCGTAGATCTTGTCTGTTTTCCATTGAGTCTTAAAGGATATTGCTTGTGCAGATTTCATTGATGTTGCACTGCTTTCTTATCAGATAAGTCTGAAATTCTTCTTTCAGTATTTATTTTACATGCCTTCTGCCAGGCAGAGCGGGACCATATTGACCAGCACAAGCATTTGCAAATAATTATCTTCTCTAAAAAATTCATCAACACGATATTTCTTTGAGTAGGAGTAGGATAGAGCACAGTCCAATCTGCATTTCATCCAGGATGAGACCCTGCATATCATCACCCTGTTTGTTAGATGTCATCATGTTATTATAGAAGTTAGAAGAGCTGAAGGTCAGTATACTATTGCAGATAATAATCTAAAATATGTCAGAAGAATCGATGGAGGGGAAACATCTTCAGAGAAATACTTTTCGTGAGCATGTACTATCCTTCAGACAGTGTAAATTAAAACAAATCCTGCAGCAGAAATGTATTTTTGGTAATGCTGAGGACAGGAAGTGCTTGATGCTCAGATTGATTCCATCATTCTTAAAAGACTAACAGCAGCTACAGAAGTAGACATTTCCCTAGAGATATCCATGGAGAAGAAGCACTTAATCTCACCACCCCCATTTGGTGCACAACATCACTCCCAACATCAACAGGATCTATAGGCAGTTGAAATGTGTGGCCTTAGTCTAACTGGACATGGGATATTAACTCCAAACTCTTGGGTTTCCCAGCAGTTTGTGGGTTTTCCCATCACTGTTAGCTGTGTACCAGGAGAAACATTATCTTTATACTCTGACATTTGCAGAGTCCGAAATTCTACAATTCCATTACAGGCAGGACTTCATAGAGAAATGGCAGACTTCAATTTGCTCATATTGTGAATTATCTTTGTGGTTTCCATTATTTCCAAAGTTACTCATCCATTATAAATAATTTTTTGTGGCCTTACAGTAAATGTATTGCTGAATCAGCCTGCCATTCCTGTGCTGCTTGATCCGAGCTCAGGGTGATGGATGGTGTCCTCAGAACCTGCCAAATGAACTGCAGCCTTGTTGTTATTCCACATCCCTCACATTAATAAGATGATTCTTCAGGATGAATGTCAGAGAAGCATCTTCTACACATGCAAGTATCTCCATCAGCAGCGATACAGACTGTGCTTACCTGATCTTCCTCCAGACAAATGATCACCATCACCAAAACCTCCTTCCTGAGGAGGGAGAGGGAATTTTGGGAGAGGTTTTGGGAGGTTTGCAGCAGGTGTAACCGAGCTGTGTGATGAGAGGGGTGTGGAGCCACCTGGGATTTAATTTCCAGCACAGTTCCAGCACTTGGCAGTGGTCACCTGCAATTCCCCAGCACCACTCTGCATTCTCAGGCTTAGCAATCATGCCCTGTAACCAAATACAACTGATATTTAACCAGTTTTAAGGGACAGAGAGGGAGGCAAGGGGACAAGATTCAGCTGAGACTATGCCAGAACAAAACACACATTTAATCCTAATTTCAGTGGTCTTAGTATAAGTCCTCTCTGTGTCTTCATGATCAGGTGACTGCTTCTGCTTTTCAAGTTTTCACACTGTCAGTTTCTTCCTGACTCCTTTTAAAGTTCTCACACTGCCAAAGTTTCTTCCTGTCTCCTTTTCCTAATTTTTGAAGCCTGTAAAAATAGCTAACTCTTACAGTGATGGATGAATTTTGCAGGAAATCTGAAGGACACCTGTTTCATAAAGCCTCATTTAAACCTGACAATTAAAAAATGCAATTTCCCTTATGTCTGCTTTCACTTTGATAAGTTATCTGTAACCATGCAGAGAAAGGTGTTAATTATTCACCATTTTTGGTTGGGTAGCATTTCTTTTTATGGGCTAATAACAGTTTCTTACAATAACTCATCAGATAATTAACCTACCATACCTTTTTTTCCTGCAGTAAGGATTTTTGCATCAATCTTACTCCTTACATTTTTTAAGTTTGTTACATTTCCTGCAGGCTCTCATAAGAAAATAAAACAAAACAACAAAACGAAACAAATAATAAAAAAAACCTAAAAATAAACCAAACAAACAAAAAAAAAACCAAAACGAAAACCAAAATAAACCCTCAAGGCTGATTAAATTCATAAAGATTCACTCACTACCTCTACTTTACTTTTCCAAAAGTAATCTTTGGTGTTGGACAAAAGTGTACAGTTCACAAGATTAGAGTTTTGCTGAATAATATTGAATCCAAAGTCCTTTTAGTTCCCAAGGCTTCTCTAAGCAGATCACACAGAGGAAATGCAAGGCCTTTGAACAGGCTCATTTGGAAGGGAGTTTGACAAATATTCTGTATACTTTTTCCTTTGGCCTCTCTATGAAAAATTATTACCCCAGCCCAAGGTAAAAAAATGGGAAGAAAGCACAGTTTGTATGATAAGGCTGTAAAATGTTACTGAAATTATCAATCACCATGACTTAAAGTCATCACTTGGGCCTGAAGAATAAAAACACTTTATTTTCTGCTACACCATTTTCTCTTCTTCCCATGTGTTTTCTGGAATGGTCTTCTGCTAAGGTGTTCCTGTAATTATGTGAAGCATTAATTGCTGGAACTTGAAATAGTTTCATCAGGGTGAAATCATCCATCAGAGTCTTATCCCACCAATGGCAACATCAAAATAGAGGGATCCATCAGGAATTAGACCTGCTCCTGTTCTTTTGCCCAGCTCGACATGCTGGGTCATATAAATGTTACCATCACACTGAGAATAAAAATTCAGCAGGGGGGTGACAGCCCCACTGCTTCACCTTGATGCTGACAACAGATTAAAGGTCTAAGGTAAGTGCATTTCTTTTGCTTACGACAAACATCTCCAAACATCCCCTCACAGTGCTGGACTAAGCATCATTGGGGATGTAAGACCCAAATCCACTTGTTCCTGCTCAGTTTCATGATTTTGGAAGCTTCTGCAGGAGCAGTGGAGCAGGAGGCTCCTGCTCCCTGTCCCAAGCCTAATCCCCAAGTGAGTTTGCCTGTAAGACTCCATTAACCATGATTTATGATACAGAATGGCAAGCCAGAAAACAAATTAATTTTTTACAGCTGCTGCTCTGTGCTTTAAGTAAAAGTGCAGTGTAAAGCTTTACATTTTGCAGCATAAAACTTCTGCACTCTGCAAGTGCTGTCTGTGTTGCTGCAGTGCTCTTACACTTTTTACATATTTTTTGTAGTAACATTAGCAAACAAAATGCAGCTTTAAAGCCAAATCCCTCTTTATTTTACATGAGATGCATTAATGATACAGTTCAGAACTGCAGTTTCAAGGAATTCAGCCCAGAAAAACAGTTTAGTAGATTCACATGTATGCTTACGAAATTTTTTTGAAAAGTAGGCAGCTGAAGAAATCTTCTGCTGATCACCAAACTAGGAGGCTGCTCTCACTGTCTCCCTTTTAGGATGCAGAATCTGTGTGAGAACAGTGGTTGGAGCTGTAACCCTGGAGCCCCAGGTACACCAAGGATAAACAACAGGCTAACTGAGAATCTTCTCACATTGCATGGAAGCAGCAGAAAAGAACCATTTTGATAATTAAATGTAATGTCTTTAAGTGCTATAATAATTTTGTAGGTAAGTCTTTGCCCATGGTGGATTTTTGCTGTCAGTGAAGGAAATCTATTTTCATTGGTTTGGTTATATCTTTAAAAATATTTGACTAGGTCCCTACCAAAACAATAAAATAAGCAAATAAACAATCCTCATTCCTCTCCCCCCACCTCCAGGAAAAAAACCAATGAAAAAACAAACCCTAACAACTCCACTTCTGAAAAATATTCAAGGCCTCACCTTGGAAGTCCATGATCCACTCCAGAAAAAAAGACATAAAGCAGATATTTTATGTTACTTAGCTAGGTAATTGTTATGATTATTAAAGCAAAGGCTTTTATTCACATAAAAAGCTGCAAGAAAGCTTTTATAGGTTTTTGTTTGGACAGTAAGCAAGGGAGGGTGAGGGGATGTAGAGCTTGGTACTGATAAAAAATATTAAATACATTAAATCTGGGTGTACTTTAAAAGTGTATTTATATTATCCATATAGCAAAACCCCAAGCTCCACCCTTAACACCAAAATGTTCATTCAGACCTCTTCTTGCAGAAATGTGAGTAACAAAGAGAGCGTTTTGTTTTAAACCGCACGAATCTCACTCCTCAAGGAAGTTAACCGCAAGTCCATGGTTCTTAGTTAAAATATAGATTAAATTTTGCAAAGATGAATTTTTGAAACCTACCCCTTTAGCTCATGAAGCTGAATCAAGCTCCATGATTTCCTGCACAGCAGAAAGCTTCAGTGATCCTGTGACTCACTGCTGGGTACCTGGTTGGTTTGAGAGCAGAGCTTGGCCCAAGAATTTTGGCAACAAATATTTTACAAAGCCACCCTCTGCACCAAAGCAGAGTATATATCATATCCTCTCGGGGATTTCTGCATATCAAACTGAGACTTTAAAGCTTATTTAGGAATGCAGATTTTTTTATCTTGATGGCAAGTTTTGTGTGTGTATAGGCAGAAGTGGGTGAACAGGAATACAGTGTAAATCATAATATGGCTTTAACATTGATGCTTTTAGCTAGAATACTTTGTATCCTCTATTCATAAATAAAAATATACTGCTTTGTCAATAGAACATAATTACATTTTTATAGCAGCTTTTTGTGTTTCCAGTTTTCACACTAATCCCAGGATCCTAATTTATTATCCACCTCAAAGAAATTCACACCTGAACGCATTTTTCTTCATGCTTCTTCCCCCTCACTGAGCATCAGTCACAGCCAAGTTTCCTCTGCATCAGCTCAGAATATCAGGTCTCAGACTTAACTGCAACACACATTCCTGTTTGCAAGTCAGCTGCTCCCAAAAAGTACCTGTGTGAGTTTAAGTTGTCATTTGCTCCTGGTCTAGAAGGACATGAGGGCTCCAACCATGGATGGTGCCTCATATTCTGAAAGAAGCAAATTAACCTTCATCTTAGAGAAAAATTCCTCCCTATTTTCCAGTTATTATTGTTTATGATACACCAGCACACAGAAAAGCCAAGCAAGCAAAAATTCTTCACATAAGATAAAAAAGAAAGCATTTTTACCTTCAGAGCTTGGAGTCTGAACACACAAGGGATCATACCAGCTCTCTTTTCCAGCTCAGAGGAACATGGAAAGCAATCAGCCTTGGAGAAGTCATGCACAAAACCTTGATCTAGACAAGTACAAGCACAAGCCTCCACTCTGGTGTGTGAGATAATAGTGCACACACCAAAAAGCATGTTTTTCACACAGCAATTAATGCAGGGGCATCATCTTGCTTCAGGAGAAGTCCCAAAACTGCTCATTATTTTCAGGGATGCATTTTCAGCCTTAAAAATCTCTCTTGAGGACGGATAAGGAAGAGAAAGACACTCCAAGACTCAAAACATGGTATCAGGCACTGTTCTGTAACTATTCCTAAGTGAGGATTAGAAACCCAGAAGGAGCTTATAGCAGCTTCTGTTTCCTTGCAGAGAAACCTCGTCACAGCAGGAGCTCTGCAGGATTCAGCAGGTTGCTTTCAGGGGTCACAGCTGCATGCAGAGAGTGCTTGTTGCTCCCACAGACCATTCTCCTAGTCTGTGGAGTCAGAAATCCCTTCTGGGATCTATAATCTTCTTCTGTTTCCTCGATCCGATATTCTTAATTTAAGGATGTATTTGCCCTGCAGCGTTTTCATTCCTATGGACACTTTTGTAAGAATTATGGCTTCAGATAATAAACAAAAAGTTAAGAATAGAAGAAAGGGTATCCTCAGCACATAAAAGCAAACAGAGACAGAGAGAGGGGTTCCTAACAAGATTTGAAATCCAGGAGTTTTACAGGGTGAGTGAGATGAAAAGCCTCATCCAGGTAATGTCCTCTGGGCTGGAATATATTTTTCTAATACAGAGATTGATTTAAGTAGATGAATAAGAGAAGAAGAGGGGAAAAGAGAGGAAGGTGGCAAAACCCCCAGGTGTTTTAACTTTTAATTAATACTCTAAATACTCAGAAAATCCTGCAGAGGAAGGAACTGGGTTGGCACTATCCCCTGGCACACAGTCTCTGAATGTAGGAGCTCTAGAGTCTGGAGGTGTTAGTCCTAATTTTGTTCTTACTTCTCATAACACAAGGATTCAGTGGGGCAAGATTTGCTCCTTAGGACGAAACACAAGTTACTAGTTGCTCAAGACTGGGAAAAAAGTCATTGCTGAGGAGGGGAAACCTTCTGCTGACACTGAGGTTCAGCTCCTGGGGTTGCTCTGAGTGCAGCACCAAGCGCAGATCAGATGAAGCCATTACAGGGACTGCCTTTTACACCCTTTTTTTCCTCCCAGAGGCTGCATGAGCTCTGCTTTCTGGTGGCTGGATCAGAACAGCAGGGTGCTGACCCTGGAAGGAGGTTGGCAAATAGCTGAGCAGATCAATTATTAAAGTGAGATATGAAAGTAATTTCCTTACTGTTGCTGATGCTTATACATATAAGCTTCTACAGAGGTGAAAATCCATTTTCTCATCTTCTTATCCTTCACTTGCTTCACAGGCCTTATAATTTAGAAAATAAGGTCAACCCATCCAGGATAGTGGCAGAAGACCACAGACATATGGATACATCTCACACAGCTGCTTTATTACAGCATTTTGCTTTCCTCATTCCGACACCAAGCAGAAGGGATAAAAAAGGCTGATTGGGTGACATAAAATCTTATAGCTCACGAGTCAACATTGCAGACTAATGGCAAAACTTTCCCTTTTCTTCAGCTAAGTTGCTTTGTATGTCTGTCAGCCAGCGTTTCTGTTAGGGATGTGGGATTGCATGCTAAAAATCCTACAGCATGTGAATTTCAAGGTAAAAATCCTACAGCATGTGTATTTCACAATCTCCTGTGTATTTTAAAAAATAAGTTACAGTAAGACATTACAAAGGTGGAGGAAACAGGGGTAATAGGCTGTGCTTTGCTTTCATGTAAAAGCAAAGGGAAGGGATGACCTGAAATGGTTGTAAAGGGCCAATCTTTGATGGCAGCAGGGAAGGAAACAACCAGATCAGCTTTGTACTGTATAGGCAACAAACATGACACTTCAGACTTCTGGATAAGAAAGATCAGATTTCTACAGTAGGAGGAAATTACATATTGCAATTAGGAAGGTGGCAAAAGATAGAGAAGATGCAGAATTACTGACTTGTTTCTTTTAGCCTGTTGAATCATATATTCTCTCTCCCAAACCACCCAGGGCAATGCACACGACCACAGAGGCAAACACATTTCTTTTGCGGCTGCTGGTTTCAAAAGTGGTTCTAGCACTCCCTAGAGCCAAAAAAGTGTATTCCGTTCTACTCTGACTCCAAGTGAGTAAATTATATGAAGGAGGTATATTTGTGTGACTGTAGTAAGTGAAAGCCAAGCTTTCATGCACAGATACACTTTCGTGGCCCCCCGGGCCTGATTCAAATTGATTCACACGTCACATACTTTTCCCTTTGAAAAGCAGCTGCAAGAAACTCTCCAGTTTAACTAGAGTTAGAAATAACTCCAGCAGACGTGGACTGCAGAAAGGAATTACTCTTCTCTCCCACCTGAGACCTGCCTGCTTGAAGCAGTAAATATTAAATGTGTCAGGACACTGAGGGACATTTCTGCAAAAAGATTAAAAAGTAAGTCAGTTCCCAATATAATGAATTCCCTGGTAATTCCTGGACTATCTAATAATGCACGTGGAGCAGTTGAAAATTGAAGTGCTGTTACAAGGGTGGCAAAAAGGTGTAATCACAATACCTCTTTGTATTCATTCACTGCAGAGACACCTGTGCTTCACAATTGAAAAGAATGAGCCAAGAGATTTTTCGTTGTGAAATATCATTTGTGCACTTATGATCTCTGCAGAAAAGTGATGGT
Organism: Lichenostomus cassidix; assembly: GCF_008360975.1. Lineage (NCBI taxonomy): Eukaryota > Metazoa > Chordata > Aves > Passeriformes > Meliphagidae > Lichenostomus > Lichenostomus cassidix. Next base: position 6,212,167 of record NC_139511.1, read on the forward strand.
TGCCTTTGCAGTGCCTTGCAGACTCCTGCAGCAGCCTCTGCTTGCATATCTGACAACCAGACTGTTGGTTCATTCCCCCCCCCAAAAAAAAATATTGCAAAAATCTCTGCAACTTTTGTTTCCTATGTTCTTGTTCTTTGGAAAAATAAACACCTGGGGTGGAGGAGGAGAAGGTGAGGAACACAATGGAACTGTGAGCTTGCAAGAAACTCTTCTGTAACAGTTAAAATATTTAAATTTTTTTCTTTTTGATGTTAAAAGATTATCAATTATCAAGTTATAAAGCACTAAGCACATACTGAGCTGCACAGGAATTTTTTTAAACACACAAGTACAGTAACATGTTTTTAAAGCCCCTGCCTTATATTTCTTCCCTTGGGATATATAAATTACCAAAAGAAGCACCTGAGAGGCTGTGTGGACTCCAAGATGGAGTACAGTCCTGAGGATGAAGATCAGTCTTCTATTGCTGATTTTGCTCTTGGTCTCTTTTCCATTTTTTTTTCTTTTTTTTTTTTACCTTGAGAAAAATTATGTTCTTTCCTTGACTAACACCCTTCATCTCAAAACTGGGAATAACTCCTTGTCTCATGGAGGAGCTCATTGATTTCCGTGGAGAAAGCACTAAAGACAGCTCGGACACATGCTGTGAGGAACTGAAGTTTTTTATTGATATAGTAGGACAATAAGGGGATTTATTATAATTGTCTGATTAATATCCTCAGCCCTTGAAATACTACCATGCCATGTAAATGCCTTACTTGGAATAGGAAGCCAAAGGCCACAGTGGAACCAAGAGTACTCTACTTTCTCCCATCACCATTCCTGAACATTATTGTCATGGCAAAAGTAATGTTTTCTGCCCCTTCTTTCAATGTTTTTCTGGCTCTGCCAATGGGGAAGCATTAACTGGGGGCATTAAAACTTGTAGGATGTAGAAGACATAGATCTTTCCATGTCAGATATCCATGTGCAACATCTAACTCCATCACTACCACCACACAGACAGAAAAAAGGGAAAAAAGGGAAATTTCAGGGAACAGAAGTTTTAGGAAAGGCAAGGCAAGGGAATAATTTTTCAAAAAGTCTTTTTTTGTTGTTGTTATAAATCAAATCAAAAATATATGACATGATGTGTGAACATGCTCTGTGAAAAGTTTTGAGGCACACAAATCTTGGGTCAGAGCAGGGCAGAAGTTTATTTCTGCGATACTCATCACACAGAAAAAGCAAAGAGGGACAATCCCTTAAATAACAGAATAAACAAATCCTTCCAGACAGAAATCATCACAGTCAATGAGGGTCTTCAAATCCAAGACAGCCTTCAGCATCATTCCCTGGAAAAGGATGAAGTTTCTGAAATGCAAACTAGAATTCACTTGGATGTGTATTTTTCAGGGTGTTTTCCTTCGTATTTGCCCATAGGATCCCTGCTGGAGAAGGTTTGGGGTTTTTTTCAGCAGAGCTAATGCTGACAGGAAGATTTCTACAAAGAAGTAAATAGACTACAAAGTACTTCTTAGGATGGAATTTATTTGATTACATTTAGCTGAGTATTTTCTCTGTGCAGCTGGACTTGTGCTGGTTGTTCTCTGTGTCCAGCCATCTCCATGCATGGGCCATCCACAGGGGGAACATAAAACCTGCAGAGCACAGCAGAGAAAGACAGAAACTGACATCTTCCTCCAAACATGTGCATAACCCACTGAAAAAACACCAAACCAAAACAAACAAACAAAAAATCCAACAAACAAACAAACAAAACAAAACAAAACCAAAAAAAAAAAACACAGAAAGAAGACAACAGAAGCAAGTAAGAATCAGAGCAGACCAGCCATGAGTCTTGGGCACTCACTTTACAAGATACAGAATCACACACATTACCTAAATATGTTGTGAAAATCCCAGCCATTGGGCTGTGTGAAAGGCCATACTTGCATTCTCATCAGCAGATTTTTGCTGCAGAGCATTGTCAGGTGAGAAAATAATTCATTTTTGTCCTATCACCAGCAGACTTGTTAACAATAAACATTTAGTTCCCTGACTCCTATACAAATAATGAATTTTTTATTCTGGCACCTTGTGTTTCCCCCTCTATGGCAAGCCACTGAAGATGTGAAATTTCTTTCAAAAGAGGATGACAAACTAGAGGAGTTCCAGCCAGATGACAAGCAAGATGGATGAAGAGCAAGAAGATTGTGATGGATTTTGTTAAGGAATATTGCATACTGGGCTGAAGCTGTCTGGAATTAACTGCTTATCACTAGTTACTAAATCTGCTGAAGCCTTAGGCTTTAAGCTCTGAACTTTCATGCAGATATGTTGAACTTTTGAGCTTTTATCTACTTCCCTTAAAGAGGGACCCAAGAGATGGTTGGAGCTGGAAGATAAGTTCCACTATCAGCAGAAAACACAGCCTCAGAGATGAGATAAGATAACAAAACAGACAATCCAGAGACAGCAGAGACCTGATAAGCAACAGGAAGACCCTCAGACCCTAATATTATTATTGGTCTAAACTCCCACATACGTGTTTGGAAACTCAGACTGTAAGGGTTAGATTGCTCAGGAATTTCTTTTTTTCTGAGTCCTTTTCCAAAGGGACACAGCTTGAGCTGTTTCTGCTGCTGTGCCACTCAAATAAATCACTTTATTGGACTTAAAGCCTGAGATTATGCTACGGGATACATAGGGAGGAGATGTTCCTTTAAAAGATGTAATAATAACCTTGTTAAGAATGAGAATATCCAAGGTTAGAAATGGAGTGGGCACGAAACAGCACCAAATCACAAAGCACAGCAGTTTCTATGTCAAAATATCTGTTATTCCTCCTTCCCTCCAAAGTCTCTGCAGCAGTCCAGAAAGGTCTAAGCAGTGATCAGGACTTGTTTCCACCACTCCCTGACAAGAAAACACAAATGGCAAGAACCCAGCAAGAGATATAAGATGACAAAAACAAGCTAGGATCAAAGAATACCATAGGGCCAGGACATTAGACACACAGAAATATGCCTCTCACCTTCTGAGAAGAAGAAAGTGCCAAATCTTTGGTATTCATGCCCAGAGAAACAGGATAGCCTGCAAAATTACAGACAGTGCTGTAGGACTTATCGTTCTGCTTCAAAGGCAAAATGTCTCATTTTTTAAAGGCCATTTTTACTTGTAGTGCAAATTATTAAGTCTAGAATTATATTTATCCACCACTTTGGCAAATTAATAAAATTGTAATCGGTGCTCACAAGTGACCTGCACCTATTATCTTAGGACTCAAAAAGCCCATTTCATGTGTTTTTTCTGAAATGGGTTTGGGTCTGTGGTAAAACACACATTCAGGTTAGAATTCAGACTATGTCAGCTGACTGGAAGTCACTGACCTTGTTTGATCTCTCACAGCCTAAAGCTTCTACATGCAAACTGAAAAGACATTTTTTTTTCTTTTTGCAAAATCTGGTATCTAAGTTATGCACGTCCATCCCAGCTTTGTGAAGAAGTTCACCAGGAATTTAGTTGAAAGGGAAATGAAAGTTACTAAGATACTTTCCATCCTTTTTTGGGGGTTAATTTTTTTGCAAGTGGGGTTTTATGCTGAAGGGAAAAGAATATGTTCTTGGAGAAACTGAACTAAAATAAAAATGTTTCTCTCTACCATGGGAACCCATCAGAGCACCATATGGGCATCAATGCACATTCTACCATCTCTCAGGATTTGGGGATGGACCATTAAAGAGCTATTGATGGCTCACAGAAAACGTGGAAACAATCCTATTTAGAAATCATTCTACTTATGCATTACACATGCTCTGAATTTCTTTCTCCTTGCACTTTATTACTAAGGACATATGAATGAAAGTTTTTAAACAGTTCATCTGTTCTTCTTCTGCTTCTTCCCATCCCTGAGCCTCTGTTCAAAGATGGAGTTACTGGCTGTAGTAGAAAAGAATGTTGTGAGAAAGACAATTTAATTTCTTATGGGAAAAGGGAGCATAAGAATGTCAAAAAGAATGAACAGATTCTGTAATAAAGAGATGCAGAGAACATATTTTTCTTATATTGGGAAGACATATAACAGTGACATTCAAAACTCAGCCAGAGCCCCTGCTGAGAAAAGCACTTAGCCACATGCTCAACTTGCAAGTGGCTGCTTATGTCCATCAAATCCAGCAGGGTATGGCTGTCTGTCTGGAGCTCCTCAGCTACCTAAATCACTGCTCAAACAGGGTAAACCACTCAGCCAGGGCCAAGAGAATTGTTCTTAAGACATGCACTGACTTCACCCACTAGTACTCTACTTCAGCTCTCAGTGAAGCTATTGTTCTGAAATCTTACTGCACAACATTAGCCTCAGAGTGTTTTTTAATAAATTAATCAGGAGTCCTTTACAAAATCATTGTCTGAAATGGATACAAATATTATCCAGGTGCCCAAGGCTTGAAATGAGTTACAAAAAAGCTCCCACAAGGATTTGCTGCTCATATATGCTACCTCCAGTAAGAATAAGAATGAAATCCTGGAAAGTGATGTCCAAAAAATGCACCAAGCCACTTGTGTCTCCTGGAAAATAACCATCAATAATTCTTACCCTCCAATATTCTTAAAACATTTTTCACCAGCTTCTCCTGTCACCTAATCACGGCAATTGAAAGTTTTGTTTTCCTGCAAGGCAGACTTTGAAGCTTGCTAATAGAAGTTTGTGCAATAGGAGGTGTCTTTTATGATCCAATATCCTCAAATATCCAAACTTAGCAGATTAATCCTGACCCCTCCATGTCACATTACAGTGTTCATTATTTCTACAGAAATTATCCATTGGTAAAATAGCCTGTTCAACACTTCTTCCATGAGCTGGATCTCTGCTTGAACACTAAAACCAGACCTGCCTGAAATTGCTCTAAAACAAAAATTCCTAAGAGATCTGCACCTAATTTTCATCAAGCTTGTCTCCAGCTATAGGATCTCATTATCACAATCTCTCTAACAGAAGCTCACAGAATATTCAGATGAAGAGATTTCAAAATTACTGTTTTGCATTACTTATTTAGATGCCATTCCTGCATAAACATTTAACTAGTTTATTTAGAAACTGCCATCACCACCATCATGATGCTGAAAGATGTATCTCAATGCAAATTTCGAAACAGTGAAGAACTAATTCTGTTACCATAAAAGCCTATTAAAAAATCAGCCAACTGAACTGTGTTGCTCCTAATAGCTATTTAAATGGGAATCTAATTTTGGTGTAGATTAAACACTGTATTTCAAAAGGAAAACTTCATTTAAATATAATTGGATGAAATTACTTTGAACCAGTGCCAAAGTCTACTAGTTGAATGCAGCTCATTATGGCTTTACTCTTTGGATGGAATAACCATTAAAACTCAAATCTCATGTTTGGTGGATTCTAAATGGTTTTTAGTCGCTTGCACATGGGCCATACAACCCTATACACATATAGCAATATATATACCCCTATATATATATTGCTGTGTTGGTTATTCTGTCATGAGGGGACATCAAGGAGTCACAAAATCACAGAATGGCCAAGGCTGGCTGATCTGAAAGAGTATGAAAGATGGGAGAACCAATTTTGAAGACTAAAAGTTTGCTACATGACACAGAGCAGTAAAAGGTGTTGTCTAGACACAGTTCTGACCAAAATCTATCAAATTTCTGAATTACATCAACTAAAGCCAAGAGCAAATTATCCCAGAAGTGATAATCCTGATAAATTACATTGCACTGAGTGTTTTTGTGAAGGGTAACAGTGTTCCAAAGTTTTGAGACCAAACTGCAGTAATCTTTCACACTTCAGTTTTCATTCTATCCCTTTGTGCTTACAGACTCACTACACAGAAAGAACAGGGATTGCTACCAGCTGCTTGGCTGATTCCAGTTCCCCAGGGATCTCAGACCTCAGATCAGACAGGACATTTACAGAACCACAGAATGGTTTGGGTTCCAAAGCATCTTCAATGCTCACCTGGTCCAAAATCCTTGTAATGAGCAGGGACATCTTCCACCAGACCAGGCTGCTCAGGGTCCAACACTGGATGTTTTCTCTGGGCAACCTGTGCCAGTGTTTCTCCTCATAAGCAATTTCTTGCTTCTGCCTAGTCTGAATCTACCCCCTTTTAGTGTAAAACCTTTACCCCCTGTCCTATTGCTACACGTCCTATTATAAATTCTGTCCACATTATTCTCATGAGACCCATTTAGGTCTTGAAACATTGCAGTAGGGTCTCCTTGGAGCCTTCTCTTCTCCAGGCTGAACAATCCCAGCTGTCTCAGCCTTTCCTTGTAGCAGAGGTGCTCCATCACTCTCATCACTTTTGGCACTCCTTTTGGAGCTGCTCAGACAGATCCATGTCCTCCCAGGACCTCAGAGCTGGACATTGATACTGGAAGGGATGCACAAGAAGGTCAGAGATTTGGCCTTTTGTGAGCAAGCACAGAATATCATCTGTTATCTTGCAGGACTAGCGCAGGAGGCAGGTGTTCAGCAAACATCACACTCCAAAGCACTCAGTCCTGTCCATAACTTTGATATCAGGGCTTTTTGCCACACAAAGCACATAATTTTATAATTAAAACCATGCCAGAATATTAACAAAACTGTCATTAGTAATTTGTCTTGTTTCCGTTATCCTGGTTCCTAGGAGAGAAGAGAGAACAAAACTAGAACAACAAAATCAAATTATTTGATGTCTGAAACTTCCTTTGTGTCAGTATTGACTGTAGCTCTAATTGGAATGTTGAATCTGTTGAAAATTTTCAAGTTTAGCTTAAAAATCTGCCTGGCATTTTCAACTGAAAATTTTAGTCTAGCTCTAAAGACTCAGAATGTGTTTATCTCCTCTTTAATGTGTTTCTATCTGTACTATATTTCCAGGAAAAGAAAACCTAAGAAAAGCAGAAGACATATTCTTAAAACCAAACTTGGGCCCTGAAGTATTTCAAATATCAGCTTGCTTTTAAAATTGTTCTATTTTTATTGGAAAAATATGCTGTATCTCAAGGACCACTGAACTACTATCACATGTTTATGGAGACAGAAATGATTAATCCTTGTGTGCTGTGGTGCACCATGGCACTGTGACAACAATATAGAGCCTTCCAGGAGCATCATATAAAGACTTTTTTAAAAGAGTTTTGCCACTGGTTCTCTGAAGAGAGTAAAATACCAGTGAGAGAAATATTAGAGTGAAGTTTAAGATGCATTGACCTATCCACCTGCAAATATTTCTCTGATCCCACCCTCTCTGACTCCCTGTATAGTCAATGTCTATTCCTCTTCAGTACACAATCCCAAGCAGTGAGGGAAATGAGGATCATGCTTAGAGCCATATTCTGGAGTAACAACTCCTCTGTCAGTCCATAGACATCTCCCTCATTTTTGGCTGCTGCTCTGCAGGCAAACAACATCCCTTCCTGCCTGTGGAGCCAGCAGGTGGGAATCCTTCAGTCCCAAAGAATGCATATCCAGGCTAGCCAGGCTCAGCAGAAATCTGAACAAACTCTGGAAGGGAATTTTCTTATCATGTGCAGACTTCAGGATGAAATGAGTTGCACCCAGTCCTCAGCTGATGCTCTCCAGTGCCTGCAAGGAAATTGTGTGCACCAGATTGATCTGCCCTTTCCTTAGGCACTCAAATTAGGCAAATGAATCCCTCCCTGTGTCTTTTATTAGACACTCAGTGATATGACTAATGTCTGCCAGTCTCAATTCATGTTCTAATTTCATCCTCTCTGTTGAGGAACACAGGAAAGGAGGGGAGAAAGGATGAGAAATTTTGACATTATTTAAACCCATGCCAGGCTTCGTTTTTCAGTTTCATGACACAGCAAAGCTGACAGCAGTGAAAGAGCAACAGGAGCAGCTGAGGCATTTGGGAAATCTGGTTCTGTGTTTCCTGAGCCTTTTCAACTACAAGGGCACTTTCCCTGGGTTTATATTGCTTCATTAGCAGAGTTTAGCTCATTAGTCCACCTAGCAGACCTCAGAAAGAAGGATCAGTGTTAACATGGATGGATATATGTAGTACCTAACAGGTTAAAATGTTGTGTTTTCCAGGCAAGGAAGTAACAGAGCCAATAATCCTAGAAAGAAACAGAGTAGGCAGAACAGTGTTGCATAAAAACCAGTGAGCTGGAGGACGTGAATTACAACGTCTCAAAGTCTGGAGGAAATGGTCATTTTCATAGTGCCATTTATGCCTTGTGTTAAATGTATTTAGCTAGAGTTTCTGGCTTCATCCTTCCCCCAAGAATATAAATTAGTGTCCCCATGAAACCAAAGCAATAATGTTGCTATGAGATGCAGACTGAGAGCACAGCTACAGAGGCTTTTCTGGGGCAGTATAATTTTATACCACCATATATTTCTTTTCCACATCTGATCCTTTATGCTGAGAGCAGATTTCTGCCCTGGTAATGGAAGCACAGCTTCTGTCCTGTACCACTTCCAGTCAAGTTCTGTCAATTACAGGCTCCTGGGTTGACTGTTTAAAATGAATTTTTTTAAAGTGCTCTCAGAAAGAAATGTACTCTGGAGGAGTGTCTAATCCATTGAGCTACATGATCTTTCATTCTAGCAGAAAAACTCATTTTATCGTGAAAAATAAGTCTCTAGTAAACTCTAAATGAAAATAAATGAAAAGAAAGTATGACCTTGTTATTTAACTGTCACTTTTCATGTGTGTCAGATAAATGCAATTTTAAGACACTTTAATAGAAACTAAATTCTTTTACTTATGTGAATATTTGTCCATTTGAGACTCAGTTTTTACCTGTGTTGGAAAATGTCAGGATCCAAGCAGCTGTAATAGCAAGGGACACAAAATATGAGAGAAGAATTGATAACAAGAAAACAAAGGGATCATGTCCCATCTGCTGCTCATCAGCATGGCTCTGCTCGTGCCAACAGAACTGAGATAATTCCTGGAAATGGGGTGCAAGGAATGCAAAACTGTAACCTGGCCCTGTTGGTATCAGAAGGAAATTTGCTGTTCAGCTGAGGCTGCAAAAGCTGGAAACACAAGCAGAGGTGAAAAAGACTTGGGCTGTTTCAAAGAGAAAATGTATGTCAGTGCTGATGAGAAGCTTCCTTTACTCTAATCCCATTTTGTGATTAGCTACCTACACAGAGATGAAACACACCCTGTTTGTTTTGGACCTACTCTGTGTTCATCTTACCTGCCATCTCCTGGATTTTTTACCAGTGAACAATCACTCCCATTTACCCCCTCTGAGATCACTCCTCTAACATCCCATCTCAGCTGGTCATCCTGCAGCCTGAAGAGACTATTCTACTGTTTCCTTAAACAGAAGTCAACACCTGACACCCTTTACCACTATTTTTCATAAACTTACTAGTTTTTCTTTTACCTTTTCTGAGAGGGAAGACTAGAATTGGACACAGTGTTCAATGTGTGAATGTACCACAGGAATCAACCTGTTGTATTCTAATTTCCTGTTATATTCTTATTTCCCCACACCCATTAATTCATTCAGGGTGATTCGTTCATTCATTCATTTCTTTTCACACATCTGCATTTTACCACTCCATTTAAACTCATCCTACTTTTGGCTAGTATTGCACATTTTGCCAACCTGGGTCACCAGTACAATGCAAAACCTTTATCTGATATTCTGCCTGTGAGGCTGTAGCCCTGAAGATCAGGGAATAAATTCCCAATTCCCAGCTTGTCCATTCAAAAATGTGAACAAATCCCAACCCATAAAGAAAAAAAATCAGCTGCAGTGAATTTCCAAAAATATTATTTCCCAGTAGCATCTGAGTCTTCAGATAAAGACACAATCCAGTTGCCACTGAGAACACTGAGCTTTGGCATTGACCATCAGTTCCTTCTCCTAGCAGAGTGAATGATGGTGTTGTTTGAAAGATCAGCGTTTCACGGCAGCCAGAAAATTCAGCATTTGATTACAAACAGGGGATGTCCAGCAGAACCCTCCAGGAGCAATGACCTGCCAACCTAAAAGGGAACCAACGCAGAGAGTTTTGGTTCACCTCTGCCTCTTGGAAAACAGTCAGGGATTTGAGCAAGGAGATTTGGGGTAGACCATCTGCCTGCTTAAACTGGTTTAAACTGCTGGAAGTTCTCATTTGTGCTAGGGCGGCTTTGGTGCTTCACAGTGATTCCCAGCTCCAGAATGAGAAAATATATCATTAAAATATGTCCTCAAGAAGCACTCTTCCACCTGCAGGCCACTGATCCTGAGGATTTAAGCAGCTGAAGTGTGTAGATTTTACCTTTCAATGTTTGTCTCCTAAGGGAGAATTGTACCTTTGGTCCTTTACCTCCATCCCTACAGCACTTCTCTCCCTCTCAGCACAGAGACTTCAGTGACAGATAAGAAAGGTCTGAAGAAGCTACAAGGAGAAGTTCACAGTGAAGAGACACCAGATCAGGGCACATTCTCCAGTGCCTTTGGGGAAACTCTTACCACTGCTACATTCCTACTACCCAGGGCCAAGCAGCACAGCAGAACTTGGTCCCTGTGAATGTGGTGATTTTCTGAGGCTGTCAGTCTGACAGTGTTGCTCAGGATATTCCATGGGGTGGGATTGCAGGGAATGCACAGGGGTGTTTATTTGTACAAACAGCATTTTCACAAGAAATGAAAATGGGTGTTTTAAGTGTGTCCTCTTGCTCTCTCCTTAAGTTTGTCTCTCCTCAGAACTTACTGCTTATCTCTGGAGTGGGGCTCTGGCCCAAACCAAATCAACTCACAGCTGTTTCAGGGCAGGTAAGACATTGAATTGCACAGTTCAGTCAACATCAGGTCTGATTCACAAGCAAAACCACAAACCACCTCTCCAAAATCCCCTCCTGGGGAAACCTACAGCACAGCCATGGAAAGAGGACAGCAGCTTCCCCCAGTAAACCAACCTGAAGCTGATGCAGACAAGAAGCATATTCTCTATAAAAAGCTCTTTTTTTTTGCTGGAGTCCTTATTCTTCAAGAGACTTTCCAAGAGCAGGTGAAAGACCTCCTGTCACTGAACAGGTGATCACACATTTAAGGTAAAGAACAGGCAAAGACACATTTCTTCCAAGCTTAACCCTAATTTCAAGTAGTATCATGTCTTGGATTGATGATATGATAATCCTTTATCCCCTATCGTTGGCTTATATGCCCAAGAAAGAAAAAAATGTGTAAAAATGTGTGGTCCTGTCTCTTTAACTGCACCCAGCCGCAGAGAGAAACGCGGGTTGTTTTGAAAACATTTTCCCCAAGCCTCGCTCCGGGGGAGGATTCGTCGCCCGGCAGAGACTGCGTGCTGGACGGGGGTCGGAGTGAGCTCTGTTCCCGTTTTTTCCATTCTTCTTCTTTTTCCTCGTTCGGACCCCTTCTCTTCGATCTGCTTTGCCACCCGGAGACCCAGGAGGGCCAGAGGACAGCAGAGCTCTCCGGGGAGCTCCACCCGGCCCCGGGTGGGGGGCGAGGAGGAGAGGGACTGCGTCTGAGAAAAGGACTTTTTAATCAGGTTGAATAACTGCCTTTCACCTTGTTTTTCCCCTTCCCCTGTGCCTTGTAGGGCACTCTGCGTGGTTTTGTTAAATAAATAGTTTTTTCTTCACTTCCATCTAAGAGGTTCAGTTGTGGGTGGGGGAGGGGGTGTCGGGGCCCTTCGCTCTCGGAGGAGAGAGTCTTATCATTAACCCGGGACATATTTGGCGCCCAACTTACGGGGCCTTGATTACTTGTTCTACACCTTTTGTGGGGTTAGAGAAAGTGAAGAAAAACCCTAATAATTGCATTCTGGTTTTAAACGCTTGGTATTGAATTACAGCCATCAGTAGTCACTATGCTGTTTGATGGGAGGTTGTTTGATGTAATACTGTCTGTTTGGCACATAGGTTTGTTTCCCTACCAACAGGTAGGGGCAATCCTGTCCCTAATGTATAATTTCCACCAATCAGGGACACGACTCCGGCTTGTTATAGTAATGTGTGTGATACTGACGATCTGTAAGAAGGTATGGGAAACAGTTAAAGATGTACATGCTCTGTTAGTTTCCTCCTCTAGTTTTAGTAACCTGTTTTGGAGTTTTGTTAGTAATATTACCCAACCTGTTAGAGAAGTAGAGGGTGAAGCTTCCTGGCTCCTCACCCATCTCTTTCCCTTTAAATCTGGTATATCAGCTTTTGAGAATATTCAGTTTCCCCTGGATGTTAAAGAGACCATTTTCCTGGTAGTACTGGTGCTTTACCTAGGAGTTTCCGTGTATATGATGTTCAGTGTTACCAGAATGAGGGCTGAGAAGTCCAGAGGGGCTGAGCAGGAGCAGGCACCTAATCCAGATGTGAGGAAATTTGAATGGTGTGGAGTATGGGAGGACATAGGTAAAACTTTAAAGAAATTCTCTGATCAAATAGACTGGGAATTTCCCCCTGGACAAATCCCGAGACCAGCTGAGGTGGGGAAGTATCTGAAAGAGAAGTGCAGAGACAACTGCAGTGCAATATGTTGGGCCCTGGCATATGCTTATCGTACACTGTCGGATATTATAGAACAGGAAGTAAGGGAGCCTAAGCCAATGGCAGTTGCTCCTATTACAAGGAGCAGGAAAGCCCAATTTAAGACTGATCGCCCAGATGACAGTGGGGAGGGACCCTCAAGGCCAGCAACTGAGTCAGAGGTCATTGTTGAATCCATGAATGTGAGAGACCTTCACAGCCTAAGAAAAGATTATGTCCAACGAGATGATGAATCTGTGATTAGTTGGTTAGTCCGTCTTTGGGATGCTGCAGGCGATGTTACACTTCTAGATGCTACTGAGGCAAGGCATTTAGGGACTGTGTCACGTGACCCAGATATCAACCAAACTATACGAGATGGGCCTGACTGCAGCAGCCTCTGGAGACGAGCTATCAGAGCTGCGAGGGACAGATACCTACATCCCGACGATCTCTATTCGCAACAAACCCAGTGGAGAACCATAGAACAAGGGATTCAACGCTTGAGAGAAATGGCAGTGGTAGAAATTGTCTTCCCAGAGGACATAGCAAACCCAGATCCGATTATAGACCCAGATAGGATAGAATGTACACCTGTGATGTGGCGGAAACTCCTAAAGCTTGGGCCATCAGGGTATGCTTCTGCTTTAGCCATTATGAAGCAAGATGACGGGCATGAGACTGTGCGTGATATGACAAGGACACTCCGAGCGTATGCAGATGTTGTGCATAGCCCAATGAATGCAAGAATCTCAGCTGTGGAAACAAATCTGCAGAAACTAGAAAATAAGATAGAGAAGAATCATGATAAACTCAGTAAAGAGATTAAAGACAGCCTTCTCCAAATCTCAGCAGTACAGACCAGAGGTTCTGCTACCCCACGCAGACGCTCCTCAGCTATGAGAACTGGATATATCCCTCGACATGAGTTGTGGTATTTCCTGTGTGACAGTGGAGAAAACATGAACAGGTGGGATGGACAACCCACTGCTGTCCTGGCACGTCGAGTGCGTGAATTGAAGGAGGGCAAGACTCAGAGAAGGAACTCCACCAGAAGGGAAGTAGCTCTACTCAATATGTCTGATTCCGTTGAAGGAACCTCTAACACAAATACCCACCATGGTTAGAGGGGCCCTGCCTCTAGCCAGGTAGAGGCCAGGGAAAACCGAAATTTTTGGACAGTGTGGATTCGGTGGCCTGGCACATCAGAGCCACAAGAATACGAGGCTTTAGTTGACACTGGTGCACAATGCACGATAATCCCATCGCGACATGTGGGGACAGAACCTATTTCTATTTCCGGCGTTACAGGAGGATCGCAAGACTTGACCCTCGTGAAAGCTGAGGTGAGCCTGACTGGAAGAGAGTGGAAAGAACATTCCATTGTGACTGGCCCAGAGGCTCCATGTATTTTGGGTATAGACTTCCTCCGAAATGGATATTTCAAAGACCCAAAGGGACTCAAGTGGGCATTTGGGATAGCTGCTGTGGAGACAGAGGGCATAAAACAATTGAACACCTTGCCTGGACTGTCAGAGAACCCATCTGCAGTAGGACTCCTGAAAGGAGAAGAGCAACAAGTACCAATTGCAACCTCGATTGTGCACCGCCGACAGTACCGGACAACTCGTGATGCCGTGATTCCCATCCACAAGATGATCCGTGAGCTGGAGAGCCAAGGGGTGGTCAGCAAGGCCCACTCATCCTTTAACAGCCCCATCTGGCCTGTGCGAAAATCTGAAGGAGAATGGAGATTGACTGTGGACTATCGTGCCTTGAATGAGGTGACTCCACCTCTGAGTGCTGCTGTGCCAGACATGCTGGAGCTCCAGTATGAGCTAGAGTCCAAGGCAGCAAAGTGGTATGCTACTATTGACATTGCAAATGCATTTTTCTCCATTCCTCTGGCAGCAGAGTGCAGACCTCAGTTTGCTTTCACCTGGAGGGGCGTGCAGTACACCTGGAACCGATTGCCCCAGGGGTGGAGACACAGTCCCACCATTTGTCATGGACTGATCCAGGCTGCACTGGAAAAGGGTGGGGCTCCAGAACATTTGCAATACATTGATGACATCATTGTGTGGGGAGACACAGCAGAAGAAGTATTTGAGAAAGGAAAGGAAGTAATCCAGATTCTCCTGGAAGCCGGTTTCGCTATAAAAAAGAGCAAAGTCAAAGGGCCTGCCCAAGAGATCCAGTTCCTAGGAGTGAAGTGGCAAGATGGACGGCGTCAGATTCCTACTGAGGTTATCAATAAAATCATCACAATGTCCCCCCCAACCAACAAGAAGGAGACGCAAGCTTTCCTAGGCGCCATAGGCTTTTGGAGAATGCACATCCCTGAGTACAGCCAGATCGTGAGTCCTCTCTACCTCATAACCCGCAAGAAGAACGATTTCCACTGGGGCCCTGAACAGCAGCAAGCCTTCACCCAGATCAAACAGGAGATCGCTCATGCAGTAGCCCTTGGCCCAGTCAGGACAGGGCCAGAAGTAAAGAATGTGCTTTACTCTGCAGCTGGGAGCCATGGCCTGTCCTGGAGCCTTTGGCAGAAGGTGCCTGGTGAGACCCGAGGTCGACCACTGGGATTTTGGAGCCGAAGTTACAGAGGGTCTGAAGCCAACTACACCCCAACAGAGAAAGAAATCCTAGCAGCATATGAAGGAGTCCAAGCTGCCTCAGAGGTAATTGGCACAGAAGCACAACTCCTCCTGGCACCTCGACTACTGGTGCTGGGGTGGATGTTTAAAGCAGAGGTTCCCTCTACTCATCATGCCACCAATGGCACATGGAGCAAATGGATTGCCCTTATCACACAGCGCGCCCGTATGGGAAATCTGAATCGCCCTGGGATTTTGGAAATAATTACAAATTGGCCTGAAGGTGAAAATTTTAGTCTGACTGAGGAAGAGGAGCTGGAACAGGTGACCCGTGCAGAGGAAGCCCCACCATACAACCAACTGCCAGCAGATGAAACACGCTACGCTCTTTTCACTGATGGTTCCTGTCGTCTTGTAGGGACACAACGAAAATGGAAAGCAGCTGTGTGGAGCCCCACACGACGGGTTGCAGAAGCTAGGGAAGAAGAGGGGGGATCGAGCCAATTCGCTGAGCTCAAAGCCGTTCAGTTAGCCCTGGACATTGCTGAAAGAGAGAAATGGCCAAAGCTCTACCTTTATACTGATTCATGGATGGTAGCCAATGCTCTGTGGGGTTGGCTGGAAAAGTGGAAGAAGGCTGGTTGGCAGTGTAGGGGAAAACCAATTTGGGCAGCTGAAGAGTGGAAAGACATCGCTAGTCGGGCAGAGAGACTACCTGTGAAGGTCCGCCATGTAGACGCCCATGTCCCCAAGAGTCGAGCTAATGAGGAACACCGAAACAACGAACAGGTAGATCAGGCTGCAAAGATAAAGGTGTCCCAGGTAGACTTGGATTGGCAGCATAAATGAGATTTATTCCTAGCTCGATGGGCCCATGATGCCTCAGGCCATCAGGGCAGAGATGCCACCTATAAGTGGGCACGAGACCGTGGGGTGGATCTAACCATGGACTGCATCTCTCAAGTTATCCATGACTGTGAAACATGTGCTGCCATCAAGCAAGCCAAGCGGGTGAAACCCCGGTGGTATGGTGGAAGGTGGTCAAAATATAAGTATGGAGAGGCCTGGCAGATTGATTACATCACACTGCCTCAAACCCGCCATGGCAAGCGCTATGTGCTCACAATGGTAGAAGCCACCACTGGGTGGCTGGAAACCTACCCTGTCCCTCATGCCACTGCTCGTAACACCATCCTGGGCCTTGAGAACCAAGTCCTGTGGATGCATGGTACCCCTGAGAGAATTGAGTCAGATAACGGAACTCATTTTAAAAATAGCCTCATAAACAACTGGGCTAGAGACCATGGCATTGAGTGGGTGTACCACATTCCCTATCATGCACCAGCCGCTGGCAAAGTGGAACGGTATAATGGATTGTTAAAAACCACCCTAAAGGCATTGGGTGGGGGAACTTACAAGAATTGGGAGCGACATTTAGCAGAGGCCACCTGGTTAGTCAATACCCGAGGCTCCATCAACCGAGCAGGTCCTGCCCAATCTGAGCTTCTACATACAGTGGATGGAGATAAGGTCCCAGCAGTACATGCCAGAGGCTTGTTAGGGAAAACTGTCTGGATTGATTCTGCCTCACATAAAGACAAACCCATCCGTGGGGTTGTCTTTGCCCAGGGACCAGGGTGTACTTGGTGGATAATGCAGGAAGATGGAAAAACACAATGTGTCCCTCAGGGAAATTTAATTTTGGGTGAAGGCCACATGTAAGGTTGGGATGGCAACATACCACCGTTCACCGTTCGTGACATTATTTGTACATAGTTATGTGTATATATGTATATATGTATATATGTATATATGTATATATGTATATATGTATATATGTATGTGTGTATGTATGTATATAGGTGTATATATATATGTGTGTGTTTGAAGTTGGAAGATGTTAAGGTGGGCCTTAAGCCAACGCTATGGAATAAGGGGTGGAATGTCTTGGATTGATGATATGATAATCCTTTTTCCCCTATCGTTGGCTTATATGCCCAAGAAAGAAAAAAATGTGTAAAAATGTGTGGTCCTGTCTCTTTAACTGCACCCAGCCGCAGAGAGAAACGCGGGTTGTTTTGAAAACATTTTCTCCAAGCCTCGCTCCGGGGGAGGATTCGTCGCCCGGCAGAGACTGCGTGCTGGACGGGGGTCGGAGTGAGCTCTGTTCCCGTTTTTTCCATTCTTCTTCTTTTTTCCTCGTTCGGACCCCTTCTCTTCGATCTGCTTTGCCACCCGGAGACCCAGGAGGGCCAGAGGACAGCAGAGCTCTCCAGGGAGCTCCACCCGGCCCCGGGGGGGGGGCGAGGAGGAGAGGGACTGCGTCTGAGAAAAGGACTTTTTAATCAGGTTGAATAACTGCCTTTCACCTTGTTTTTCCCCTTCCCCTGTGCCTTGCAGGGCACTCTGCGTGGTTTTGTTAAATAAATAGTTTTTTCTTCACTTCCATCTAAGAGGTTCTGTTGTGGGTGGGGGAGGGGGTGTCGGGGCCCTTCGCTCTCGGAGGAGAGAGTCTTATCATTAACCCGGGACATATTAACAGCAGGGTGAGTAGTGCTCTCAATTTTATGTCTGACTCTTGTTTCCAGAAGCAGTGAGCCAGATCTCTGACGTGGCCCTTCACACATAACAGGCTACACAAAAAAAGATTTCAAGAGAGAACTGAGAAGCAGACATAACAAGAATGGTGTTGTTTGTTTTAAATAAAGGACGAAAAACCCAAATACAGAAAGCAGAATATAAACAAGTCCAGATATAACCTTCCTCTCAGCATGGTGCTCTTGCAGCTCAGTTCCCTCTCACGGTCACAAAACTGAGTGATTTTGTAATTTTTATCCAGCCCTCTGGAGATCCCTCCAGACTCAAGTTTTAATCTGTGTCTGGTTTTCCATAAGGTTCCCAGCACCCCCAGGAAAGGGAACCTTGAGAAGGCTCGAGCTTTCCTCTGCAAAAGAGACTCAAATTCTTGTAAAAGGAATGTAAACTCCACCTCCAACTGCAGCCATGCTGCCTGCTCTAGCAACACATCTCCACTCAGCAGAGCTCAGGCTCCCTCTGCAATAACCTGTGCAAGGCTCTGAGAATGCAGATCCCACCCTGGAGAGCTCACATTTTGAAGCATGGGTGAAAGGATCAGACTCCAGGCTGTGCCTTGGTTTAAGGGCAGAGTGATGCTTTCACACTGCAGAGTTTCTGGGGAGCTCCACAATCTTCTCCAGTTGCAATCCTGCCTTTCCACAACAGCTGATTTTCAAATAGTGCAGAAACATGACCTTTTCTGAGGAACCTCCTCCTCCTTTTCCCTTCCCCTTTTCTTTTCTTTTCTTTTCTTTTCTTTTCTTTTCTTTTCTTTTCTTTTCTTTTCTTTTCTTTTCTTTTCTTTTCTTTTCTTTTCTTTTCTTTTTTTCTTTTCTTTTCTTTTCTTTTCTTTTCTTTTCTTTTCTTTTCTTTTCTTTTCTTTTCTTTTCCTTCCCCTCCCTTCCTTTCCTTTCCTTTCCTTTCCTTTCCTTTCCTTTCCTTTCCTTTCCTTTCCTTTCCTTTCCTTTCCTTTCCTTTCCTTTCCTTTCCTTTCCTTTCCTTTCCTTTCCTTTCCTTTCCTTTCCTTTCCTCTTTCCTTTCCTTTCCTTTCCTTTCCTTTCCTTTCCTTTCCTTTCCTTTCCTCTCCTTTCTTTTCTTTTCCTTTCCTTTCCTTTCCTTTCCTTTCCTTTCCTTTCCTTTCCTTTCCTTTCCTTTCCTTTCCTTTCCTTTCCTTTCCTTTCCTTTCCTTTCCTTTCCTTTCCTTTCCTTTCCTTTCCTTTCCTTTCCTTTCCTTTCCTTTCTCCTTTCCTTTCCTTTTTTCTTTTTCCACTAGAGAATTAATGGGTGCACTGCATGCTACACAAGTGTTTTTGTTGGCAGACCTGCTGGGATCAGGTTGGGAAAAGAAAGGCAGGGAGAGAGGGGCAGAAGGAAAGCTGAAAACTTCCAACATTTAGAGGTTTGTCTTAAAGAAAAAAAAAAAAAAGGCAACTCTAAGCATAAACATACATCACCTCTTCAAAATCCTCTTATGTGGAACTTACTTGCTGTAGGATTGTTAAACCATGGAATGAAAGCAGTTTTACTTTCTCAGACAACTTTTTATATCCATATCATGCAATCC
Organism: Lichenostomus cassidix; assembly: GCF_008360975.1. Classification (NCBI taxonomy): domain Eukaryota; kingdom Metazoa; phylum Chordata; class Aves; order Passeriformes; family Meliphagidae; genus Lichenostomus; species Lichenostomus cassidix. The sequence continues at coordinate 6,231,387 of NC_139511.1, forward strand.
TGAGTACAACTAAGCTCAGCATCTAATTTCTCTCAGCTTGACAAATGCAAACACAAGGTGAACTTTGGATAAAAAATTAGTTCAAAATTAGTTTCTACATTAATATGACATTTCTACTATATCAATTTCTGCAGCTTTGCCTAGAAGGAACTGAAAGACCAGCAACATCTTTCTTGTCTGAGATGTTTTTCCTTCCTACCCACAATCCGTGAAGAAGATGCACTGCTCATACCAAATCTTCTGCCATTAAACAGAAAAAGGTACTTTGCTAAGATATGTAATCCCAGAAAAGGTGATTTATTAAACACCACTTTTCTTCACAGTGGCAGCAAAGCAAAAACAGCGTGGATTGAAGCAGCAGTTAGACTAATGGAAAAGATTCCATAATGTGGTGTTTGCAGTTTGTTAGCAAAGAAAGTCAATATTTTATTTCTGCTGAAACAAGAGGGCCTCCCTCACTGTCTGATAGGAGTAAAGGAACATCATCTCTGCTCTCAGAAATGAAAAATTGAGAAAAGGTTATGCACACCTTTCTTTAAGAAAGGTTACACTTCCACTGCAGTCTGAATTCCACCAGTGAATGCAAAGGATGAGACACATAAAGCTTTATCACTGTCTAATCTTAAACGTGAAGTGCCAATGAAGGATTAATGGATATTTAAATGTGGCTAGGATACTAATAACTATTAGGGTCGTTTTCCCTATCATCTTCAAAAGGAGTTCGAAGAAGTGATAAGTCAGACTTACAAACTGTCTGCAAGTCTACTGAGCTTTATGAAAATATATTAATACTGAAATCTCAAATTATTTTCTTATTAAAGTACTTGATGCAGCTTGGCTTAAATTCAAAAGTTTTTAGCAGAAAGATATTCAATTGGAGGTATTTTAAATGCTAAATCAAATTTATTTGGGTGGGAATTGGATCTATGTATCTTTCAGAAAATCTCAGCCTATTTACTTGGGAGCACTGGGAGATAGGCAATTTTTTAAATTACAATGTGAAAGAAGGTCCTTTCAAATCAGCTATTAAAAAAAATCATTTTAGTTTGCTAGATTGCACATAGCTGCACATTAAGAGACAGCTGCTGTGAGTGAGAAAGTGCAGTGAGTGCGTTACTAAAGCCACCTTTCAGATGGTTAAATTATGTCTTCGGAGATACAAATTAATGTTTTCATCCTTTTAAAACATTAAAGAAGAATATTACATAAGAAGTGAATTGCAGAAATTAGCCTAAATTAATAATATTTTATAAAATTCATTTTAAGCAAATGAAAGTTATTATCTGGCTGGAACAGTAGTATTTTCAAATCAGTCCTTTCAGCAAAGATGAGATCTTTTGTATGCATTTATCAAATTATTTCTTTGCATTTTTCTCCACTGTTGAGTGTAGCAGTTTTCCTCTCTGCTTCAGCATTATTGTACTAAAAACCCCCTACATTTCCCTTCCCAAAAGAAATTGCATAATTCTTATTTCTTTTTCATAGTTTTCTTTAATTTATTACCACATATCTTTTAAAAACTGTTTTAAAGGGAAGCCAAGAAGTGCAATCCTTGTAAAGAGTTCAAGGTATTAAAGGAACTACTATGGAGTTTTATTTAGCTGAGGAACAAATGTACACGTAATTTGACAAAAACAGCCTATTTCTGATGTTTTAATGAGTCTGGATACTGCACTGATCATAAACTCAAGTGTCTTATACTGGGAGCCCAACTCATACATTCAAATGAAAAAACAACTCTTTTTATTCTCATTGAAACAAAATCCTTGCAATTTTGCTGCCAAAATCCTTAACTTAACTGCTCCCCTCTGAAAAACGTGCTTTCCCCTATTCCTCTTTTCCACAGTGCAATCCTCATATTTCCCATCTTCCGATTTGCTTGTGGAAATAATTTCTTCTATGGTGTGTCATGGCCAAGATAACGAAACAAAAACATCTTTGAACCATTCAGGGTGCTACAGGTTGGAAGCTGTGCATAAAATATGAACAATAGCTTTCCTCTGAGATTTTTTAAAATTTTCTGATCAGCCCTGTTTGAAGTGAAGTGCAGTGAGACAGAAATTGAGCTGTTTTTTCATAATAGGCCTTTGAAAAGCTTATTGTAGAGGATGCACAAAACCTCTCTGATAACTCTGTGCATTTGACAGTTTTTGGGTACAATGCATGGCAACGCTGGGATAATTGCAACATGAAAATTTGTTATCTTTTTCCACCAAAAATCTTCCTGTTGCCTTTTCTTGAAAAGATGATGTAGAGTCAGTTCCTTTGGTCTCAGGACAGCTGAGGCTAATTACTGTCAGATCAGGGCATGGAAATGTTATTTTTCAACCCAGGGGACTGAAATAAAGAGCAACTTGGGACCAGGTATAAATGGTCATGGTCCCAAGTTGAGCAGATGTGGTGGATGGATACTTAAACACACACCTTTAGACTGAAGCCCTGTCTCTCAGGACTATCAGGGAATTAAGGACAGTTTTACACTGAAAAGTTAGGCTTGACAGAAATGGCAATGAATACCATGGAGATCCAAATTAGGTAATTTCCTAAGCACTGCTGCCAAGACCATTGTGTAACCTCTGTCACAAGAGAGTTCCCAAACCCCTCTGGGCAGCTTGAGCTAACACTGACATTAAGGCAGCTCCAGGGAGGAGGTAGGATGAGATCATTTCCAGTGGTCTCTTAAAATATTATTTTTAATTTTTTTTTTTTTTTTACTGTGATCCTGTTTTTACCACAGAGACATTTCTCTAGTGTGAGCAGCTACATATTTACTCTAGGAGTCTATGGGGAGGGAAAGAGAGAGCTGGAGGGGAGAACACTGGAATGTATTTTCCTTTTTTCATCATTCTCTGACTAACACTCTATCTCGGTCTGCCTTTGCTGTTACCATAGAGCTGATTTCAAAACAGCAGAAAAAATAAAATTATGCAGGCCACTTTACTCAACACTTCATAACAAGACACTAAAAGCAACAGTTAGTCTAACCCTAACCTACACTGGAGGAGAGCTGCCTGTTGCCTAATCATGAGTAAAATATTCAGAAAGCTTAGAGTCAATGTCTTCCATGCTACAGCTGTGTAGTTACTGGATAAAAAGAGTTAAATTTCACTTTTTTTTTTCCTCTGATGTTGAACATCCCCAAGGTAGACCTGAGATACTTGACTATAAATTACTGAAAAGGTATTTCTTATGTATGTGATACCCATGCAGCACATTGCCTGTAAGATAAACTAAGCAGGAACAGAAAATAAAAGGACAATTTCTGGAGACAAGGAATGTAAGAGAAACATTGGAGTTTAGGCTTTTACTTCTGTTATGCTAACAGATAATCTGTGCTTTGAATTAGTGAATCATACTAAGAGGGATCTGAGCCAAGGTGGGAATTGTATAAATGAGGAGCCTAACTGAAGACATGTGCTTGGCAAATTCCATATGAAGTCTTGCTCCTCCAAAATAAGGATAGTGGGATTTCCACAAGCAGTCTTAGCTATTACAGCCAAGAATATTTCTTCTTTCTATTTGGGGTAATTTCAGATATTTGTTCCTCTTGAGTATTAAATTGTCTGGATTTTGGAGACTATTAGTTCTTCCAAACAAAGTGATGTAAAATGTTTTGTCTCCAAGTCTTTGGCAGCCTGAAAAACTCATTGTCCTCAAAGTGCTTTGTAATGGGTGGAGAACTTGGAGGCTGTGGTACACTTAATGGTAATTGAATTATAAATTGAATTGTATAATAAAAACCTGTCTTATTCTTTGTTGCATTCCCACAAGATTCTCCGAAGACATTAAAGAGTGCTATCTTGCTCTCTTTAAATGCTTCTATTGCAGGCTCTCAAAAATATATCATTTTGCACTTCACTCTGAGGTGATGTCTGCCTTCAGTCTGGTCTGTATTCTGCCTGCAATTTCCCTCGTGGAGTACATAGCTCTTTTCTGCACATGTACAGCCCTTAGCTTTTGTTAAATTAAAAAAAAAAAAAAAAGGAAAAAATCAAAAGAAATAAACCCCCAAACTTCAGTAATAATTCTTCTACTCTTACATATACAAAAAATATAAATGTATATAAATATATGCAAATATACACATATAAATATGTGTAAATATATAAAAATATATAAATAAATATAGGTTTGGGTCTACTCTTGAAACAGTGGTCAGTACCTGTTAGATAAAGACTATTTAATAACAAGAAAGAAATACTCATAGGCAGCAGGATATTAAAAAAACAGGACTATACTTCAGCTATTTTCAGTTTGCCAGCATTATTTCTGGATCTCCTAATTTTATGTCTTCAGTATTAGTTACAATTAAAGCATGCAGTGTTGCAAACATCTCCCAAAACCTTTCAGAGGGAAGCAGCCAGAGTAGGCTGCTGGCATCAGTAGCACAACTCCATAACCCATATGTGCAGCAAACTTTGACTCTTATTTAATGGCAACACAAGACCAAGGAGAACAGAAAGCTTGGGAAGTAACACTGAACAGCATCAGGGCTTTTGTAAAGCAGCAGGAGCAATCTGACAGCTGAATTTCCTGCTCAGAGCACCTGAGATGCTCAGATTGCAGCCACAGTGAGTTAGGAGTATTCACTGCAGAGGAGGAAAAGGTAAAATGTAGAGCCACCACCCAATGGTGTGTTACAAACTTGATTTGATAGAAAACCCAGCTTTTATTGCCCTTTCTTTGCCAGTGTAGCACTTCCACCACTTTAGACATCACCATGATGGGATGAACCTGTAAACAACCAAAAAGAATGAAATCCTGTGCTGCACTGCTGCAGCTCAGGCAGTCAGGCTGCATTTCTGGGGCTGCAATTGTGTGAATGAAGGTGTAACAGTGGTACTAAGTCTTGTGTAAGCCACAGTCTTCTGGGTAGCAGTGTGAATGGGCAATTTTGTTCACAGTTCATTTTTCACTTCCATGGTTTTCCCACTTTCCCATAACTTCTTAAACTGGTGCATCCAAAAGCTCTGATTTAGCAGGGCTTGAAATGGGAGCAGACTTCTGAAGACAGACCTGGCACTCTTGTTTTGTAGACCCAGGTTGTTTCTGGGTGTTCCAGAGGGCAAAACTTTTCTTTGCTCTCTTTATATTTTACCATACTCCACATTAATAGTGTGTCTGGATGAACACATCTGTCACTGCATCACTGAGGGAAGGCTAACCTTGAGGTCACCTGTTATCCAAGAAACTTTCAAAATACCTTCAAGGAATGAAGGAGGAGTGAAAAAAGAAACCAATAAATCTTTAGTTTTTCTTTGGTTTTCTTTCTTTCATACTTTGAGAATTGTAGTCACAGTACAATTGACCACAGTTAGCAATACTGCCCTCTCAGTAACATTTGCCCTGAAAATAAAATTCATTAACTTTCATTCTTCTCCAGGATAGAAATCAAATATGGGTATGATGCAAGGAGGCATTGGATCTGAACTTATGCCCATCCCTGCTCATAACCAGGCAGCTGCCAGGGGCTGGTCCTCAGGAAAAGACTAGAAACAAAAGATCAAGCACTGAATGATCCAGAAACATTCTTCTGGCTCTGGCCTGTAAGGGATTTCTAAACTGGGTGTTGCATCTGAACTGTTGCATCCTGAACCTATACTGCAAGAACAGGAATCCAGAGCATACAGCAATTGTTAATGGAAAGTGGACATTGTTTATAAAATACATTAGACAGGTTAGAGAGGTTGTTAGAAAGGTCCTCTGAATCAATCCTTGACAGTCTAACCCCAAACCATCAGTAGAAGTTCCTGTGGAACTTCAGCCCAAAACATTGCAGCCCAAAAATTCAGAAGCTGCTAATCAGACAGAGATTTATCACAGACAGAAGAAACATCTGTGTTTCCAACACAATCCAACAGCTTGGAGTCACCCTTTTTCCTTTATTTCCTGCTTCTTGCTCCCTGCTCAGAACTGTTTGTTCATCCTCAGAGACGCCTTGCCTGCACTTGGTCCTCCCAGATCCCTGATTTCTAAATAAAAAGCAACCGTTAGTCTTCATGCTCAGTTCTGCTTGGCTGTAGGGATTATGCAATTTGGTAAGAAAATAATACTGGAATTTCTAGATCACTGACTTCTTGTGCTCGAAAAGTTGTGGAATTAGGAATCACAACACCTGCAGTGATTAACCACAAATGCTCTAGCCCAGCTGAAGGGAATGAAGAGGATTGGTGGGTATTAATCAATAGACAAAGGACTTCAGAATTAAATTTGGGTCTGTTAAACCACTCTAAATCAGCTACATTAGAGAATAATGTATGGGTTTCACTCCTCTTAATTAAAAGAATCCATCGGACTGTAAAGTCTGGATTTTTCTCAATTAGGGAGCCTGGTTGTCTTCAGCAACAATCTCTTTCCAGCGTTTTGCTTAGATAAAGAACAAGGTCATGACACAAGGGATCCATATTAATTATGAAAAAATGAATGTGTAAAAATGAATGCAGTGCGTAATATGATTGTTCAGGTTATGTGGTGAAATAAAATAAAACATTGAAAAGATGAAAAAAGAGACTTGACTGTAATTGAAAATATACCTGTACAAACCTGCTGGGATCAGGGAGGTTTTCTCTAAATAATTTCATATGTCAAATAAAAAATGCCTCAAGAACAGGTTGATGACTAATTTTTAGCTACTTAATCCTTGCTTAAAAATTGTATCATTCCTACAAAATAAAAGTCTGATTTCTGGCTGTTGACAGATAACCATTTTTTAAACTGGAACTGAGTTTGTGCCTGAATGTGTATGAATAAATATTTCTCACTATTTTATTACTGTCAGTGAATTTCTGAGCACCACAGAATGAAAGCCCTTTAAATCTTCATGTAATTTAAGACATGTTTTCTATCTTCATTATCCATCCTGTATAGCGCACTAGGTCTCCTACAGTGGTTGGCTGACCTCAGCAAATTGTGTAAACATAATTGAATTACTGCCTAATAAGCAGAAAAACTATGAAATCTGTTGGGTTTGGGGGTTTTTTTGGGTTTGTTCATTTGTTTGTTTTGCTAATGATGAGCAAATTGTTTGCAAAGCCCTGAGTTTAAATCAAGAAATAATGAACAGTCCATTTTAGGGAATTTTTAAGTGAAGTACTCTGGAGGATTTTTTTTTAATTCTTTTTAATTTAAACCAAATTTTAGCTTCAGCTTTTTAATTATCCAAATTATTTTCACTTTAAAAAATTCCATTAGAAATTTATTGCCATTAGAAATTTATTAATCTGATATCTCTATCAGAAATTCCATGAAATTACAATTCATGGTTGCCATCAATTTGAAGGAGCACTGAAGGCCCTGGCTAATACAGGTAATTGCAGTTGGTCAGTGGCTGACTCCAGTAAAAACAGGAGAATCCACATCAGTTACAAAGTTCTTTTTCCTCATTCAGAGCATGTTAGAAAAACGGTTTCATTGAAAGACAAATGGCCAAAAATTTAAAATATCTCTTCCCTTACCTGGATTTGAAAACCATATTGCTAGGCCACAGAACTTTCTTTTTTATTTAGGTTGTTAGGTTGAGAAATATTGACTGATTGATTGATTGATTTATATTTAGGATTCTGCAAATTATGCATTTGTTGCAAGTCTCTGGGAGACCAGAAAAATAAATCTGAAAACTTGACTGTGTTATGGATTAATATCACACATCAGGAGTCCTGATGAGGTCTAGGCAAAATGAATAATCATGACTGCCTGTAACACAGCCCAGACACAAATTCTGATCAGATTGGGTAGAAAAGAATTTCAGATTCCACAGATGGGTAGACAAATCTATTTCATCTGGTTCAAGGTGAAAAGAAGTAATCCACTCTTCATTTCCTGGTAGCTGTCTGAGCCTCTCGTATGTAATTTAGTATTGTCTGCTCTGCTACATTCAGATCTGAGGATTTGCCATATGTTTCACCCACTGTTCTCATTACACTTACAAAGCTTGGATGCTTTTTACTGACAAATGCATAGGACTTTTTAATTTTTTTTTTTAAAGCAACACAGAGCAGCTACATTAAGGAAAGACAAAACTATTGGGAATATGGTTTACAAGAGCCAATGGAGTACATGGGAGAAAGCTGTTGAACAGAAGAAGAATCTAGATTCAGTAAATATTCAAAAATAACTTTTAGCTCCTTTCATTTCTTCTCTGACTTCTTCTCACTCCTCTTGCCATTTTTCTTTTCTTTCCAGAGACCTGCTGACTGCAAGTATGATTGCTGAGGTGAAGCAAAATATATGAAATTATGGTCCTTCTCCAAAAAAAGGACATAAAGCATTTTACTGAAACGGAACCCTTTTGCTGGAAAGGCAAGCCTCTGAACTGTGTCCTGATGAAAGCTCTGCCAGCACCTCCTAGAGCACATCAAGCCCCAGATGCAGAGCCTGGGTGGTGCCTTGATTGCCTGGGCAGCTCTAGCTGGGCTGCACATCCCTTGCCAGCAGCTGGAGCACTGGGCTGGGAGAGGAGAAAGGCTTTCCCTGCTCTAGAGCACCTCTAGAGTTTTCCTGAGCACAGACCTGAGTGTTTTGATTTTTTCATCACTTAAAACACTGCCTTCATCTGGGCTGTGAGATGAAATGGAAGAGTTAGTATGGTGTATGGAAAAATCCTTTTTTTCCTTATGTCTGTTTCCCTAGAATTGGTGTTTAAAACACATTTTCTCCTCTTGGATGTGCAGTCTCATTTTCTCTTGTCTCGGAGCTGTTATATACACACACTGACAGCAAGAAATACATATTTATTAAACTTGATTTTGAAATCTCCATTTTTCTTCTACAAGTCTCTTAAGTGACATATCCCCTGTCACTTAAATATATTTTGCTTCAGTTTGGAAAGGGTCATTCCCCCCATTTTGTAATCTTAAACCATAATCTGAAAAGTAAAGAGAGCCAAAATATCTGAGATGTTTATAGTTCTGCTAAAGGGCACTTCCACAGAAAGGAGGGGCTGGGACTGATTTCCATTTCCTACATAACTCACAGAGTCTGGCTGGCTGCAGTGCAGCGTTGGAAGATGTGCCTCATCCTAAGCTGTGTCTGTGCACTGCTGACTGTGCTGGCAGATCAGGCCTGAGGCAGCCAAGCCTTCCAACTCACAATTGTGTCAACATTTTCCCTGATCCTCAAAGCCTCACACTCTTGTCAATGCCCATCCTTTGCTACACAGAAAGGCTTTCCTCATGCCCTTTTCCAGACCTTCCAATGAGGCTTTGAGGCAGCTACAATGTGAAAACAGTGGCTTTATTTCCCTGAACTCCTAAAATAAAGTGATCCATTCCCACTCCTTTGCCCCAGAGATACACTTGGCTGTGTGGGTGAGGTGATATCCCAGCTGTGTCCCAAAAGCACACTCAGCCTTAGCATCTTAACTCATGTAAGAACTCCCACAGTTAAAGCTCTGCGTGCTTTGCCTGGATCTTTAACTGAGTTTCCAGCATGATGCTTAAATCACTAATTACAGCCTACCACGTTTACAGTGCTTTATAATATTCTACATTATCCATATTGCTGACTTGTTAGAAAGTCAGCTAAAGGCTATGAAGCATCCCAAGTGAATCTGGTCCTTCACAAAACCTCTTTCAGTGGAGAGGCTCAAAGGCTGCTGCTAACTCCAGTTAATTGTGTCTGTTTACTTCTGATTCTAACTTTTAATCTGCTCCTTTCAGCAAAACAGCCTCCAAAGTTTCATGTGGATTGTGGTTCCTTGTTGACTTAAATGAATACTTAATTAAAGTTAAATTAATACTTAATTTAAGAGGCACGCTGACCTTGTTAACAGGACCACTCCAGGTGCATGGCTAATTTAGGAAATGACGATGACTTTTATGCTGTTTGGCATACAGTAGAAAAACTGAATTTTCTCCAGGACTGAAAAAACAACCCCCTTATTTTGCTTAGCGACCTAGACATATTTTTTATCTGTGTAATATGCATATTACATATATTCATATTTAAGGTATATTTTATATATATACATACTTACCCACATTTATTCCCACTAGATAGTTTCTGCTGTTTCAGATATTGCAGAACACTTTCAGGGGGAGGGGGAAGAATTTCTGAGTGCCAGCAATGAATGAATTGGTATTTTGGGGTAAAAACTGTCATTCAGAGGAGTTAAAAGAATGAAACCCTATGAGAAACCTTGGGGACAGTTTGGAGCTATACCAGCTACAGACAGAAATTTTATGTGGGGGAAAGAAAACGAAAGGAAGAAAACTCTGAAAAGTATTTTTCCACATGTATCATGAACAGTTGGAAACCTGAAGATGCAGTTACTGTCTCCAGTCACCTAATCTACTAAAAAAATTATTTGCTATATTTTAATAAAAAATTACATTTGTTGAAATGCAATCTTCAAATGCAACATTGCACTGTGTAGTGCTTATTGACTTAATTTTTTTTCATGGGAAACCATATTATTTCTTAAAAAAAAAAAAAAAAAAAGACAAGAATATTTACCCAAGTAATTTATTTGGTTTTAGTGGTTTAGCAATGACACCACCATAAGCTCAATATAAATATACTGAGCACAAATGCTCCTGTGTTTTTAAATTACACTTTCCAAGAGTTCAGATAAGCTAACAGGGCAATTGTCCCATTCATAATGATCTCCTGTATTAAATAATTTCAGAAAGAAATTTTAGTCCAATATTTTTAAAAGCTATTCCCAAAGTACAGTGTGACAAGGTAATTTCTAAATTAGAGTAATTAAGACCATTATAAACCGACATGTTTATGCAAATTTTCTAGGTGCTCAATTATAATTTTTCCTAGTGACACATTTCCTCCAATTTTAGAAAAGTTTCAAGGCTTTTTAACACTTTTTATTAGTCATAATCTAATATTCTCATGAGATTCATCTTTCATTCCTTTATCTTTGCAGTAGAGTTGGACGATACCTGTGCCTATTTTTATATTTATGTGTTTCATAACACATTAAAATCATTCAGACAAATTCAAGGTCATTTTGACCAAAGCTGTTCAAGATCAGAATGGCTCTTGTTTTGCCTCTCATGCTTTGATATGGAGACCACATTGGGCTTCATATTCTTCGATAAAAAAGTTCTGTAACATGGACAAAATTCTGTTCAATCCAAACATCACCTTATGTTTCCATTTTATTCCCTGAAAATCTATTTATTAATCTGTAAATGACAAAGTTTTAATTTTATTGCATGTATAACTTGCTGCAACTTGAGTATTGTGTGGCATTTAGCAATGCAGGACACTGGAGTGCTGTAGCACTTCTTATTTCTATGCATACGTTTATGTATTCTGCCTACCCAGAGATAATGAATCTTCAGCTGATTTTAATTTTCCTTCCCTGCCTTCTTTCCCCTTTTGGTGGGAAGGGGATTACAGAGGATGAAGTGGGAATAAACACCCAACAGACCAATTTTCCTTGTTGGCATTATCTTTATGCACTCTCTGAAGCCACATTACCTTACATTGCTGCAAGGCTGTAAAGCAACAGCAATCAAATTGATTTGATTGCCTCAAGAGAAACAAGTTGGTATTTTAGCATGTAAATGCTGTTTCTTCTGCTTGTTTCTTTCTACTGAGATATTATGAGCAGGAATAATTTCTGTTTGTGATCTAGTTTACCAGTTTCACAGATGCAGCACTTTTGCCAGTACCACGTTGGCTCATTGCTCTCATTTGGAAATTGGATTACATCAAACACTGATTATCATAGGGGGCTTCAAGTCCCTCACTTTTCAGCCTCCCCTGCACTGTCTGGTGGCAGAAATTGTCCACTATCTGTGCTTTCAAACACTGCACCGACAGTCTGCCAGAACGTGGCAAATGTTTAAAGCCAAGGGTGACAATTTCCTCTCCAACTAAGAACAAAAGAATCACTTTGCTAGAAAAATCTGATCTACACAATGTTAATCTTATGTTTCAGCTACAGGCTTCATTCTTGCTTCTCACTTTTGAGAACAGTGAGGAAAAAGCAAAAAACCATATATGTTCAACAAAAAAAATGAGGCCAGTGAGACAAAATAGGTGAGGAAAGATACCAGGGAAAGGAGCAGAAGCAAATTAAAGAATCTGTTGCAGCCAGCTACACAGGGACACCAAGGAATATCTTTGCTCCATCACTGGTGCAGCACATGCTCATCTATCAGCCTCTATTTCAGGATGCTCTTGGTTCAGAGTATAATTTTTTTTCCCTTTATTTCTTTCTTCGATTTGCAGAAAATTTAAAACTAACACCTAGAGGCATTGGGCAAGACATCCATTGTACACAACATGGAGAAAATCACTGCCTGAAAAAAATTCAGAGTCTAAATAGCATTTTAAAGAAAACAATTTATATGTGAAATGCAGTCCACATCACAGAGAGAAGATTTACGTAGCAGTGTCAAAAGACACCTACTTTTTCAGAAGAATTGGAAAGGGTAGAGATGTAAGGGGAAGACTCCTGTGAACTCGAACAAGTTCACAAATTACTACAATAGATTTGACAGGTTTCTAACCCCTGAATTGTGTAATTCCCATCCATCTCTGAATCAATCCTTTCCAAACCAATTTGGTTCCTGAGGCTTCACACTGCTGGTTTAATGCTCGACAAAATTCATTGGCAGATATGGGAGCTATTAGCAGGTTTAATAGCTACTTTTCATTCTGACTTGTTAAAAAACAGCTGCATTGACTACAGTAAAAAAAAAAAAAAGCCCCAAACCAAAAAGGACAACAAACCAAATTTTAAAAAAGCAATCTGAAATCCAACAGTAACATGGGCCAGTAACTGCAAACATTAAATGCTGCAGTGACACCAAGAGGTAGAACACCAGTTTTCATCCTGCAAGTACAAAGCTGGGTCTCAGTTTTAACACTTCTCATTTCTTCCCTGTTTAAACTTTCCTTCCTCTACCACATTACTCAGTGTCAGTATCAATGTTCTGATATATTTTCAGAAGCAGTATATAGTTTTCTCTGCACAAACCATTAACAGAAATCTATAAATCTTAAAAAAAAAAATCTAAATTTTGTTCTGGTGGAAGAAGAAAAAAAGATTGTGTATTTCCCAGCAGGTCCCTTTGTTTCAACTTATACCACATGTCAGAAAATGGTGAGACAATTCACCAAGAGTAAGTCTCTAAATTAAACAGCCCAGGACTTGTGAAAAATACATATATCCTAGAATCATAGAATATTGTGAGTTGGAAGGGACCTAGTCCAACCCCCTGCAATACAATTCAGAAGCGTCTCTTTCTCCTCCCTCAGTTTAAAGGCATTCATCCTTCTGTGACTGAAAGGGCTGCAAGAAAATTTGTAATTAGCTACACTAATTTTATTAAGGTCTTTGCTTCACAAAGACATTTTGGACAACCAGAAATGATCAAACATGATGCACATGCACACAAGACAGCTTCCCACCCCTGTAATAATGCTCTGGTACTCTTCACACTTTCATTCACTCTAAGTTTTTCAGAAATTTAGTTCATATTAAAGATGAGATACAAGATATATAATATCCTCCATATTTCAAACTGGTACCAATAAAATAATGTTACTGTGAATTTAAAAAAAAAATTGCTTGGCACACTTCCTACAATGCAGAATATTTGATTACATGATATTACTATTTTTTGTTTGCATTATCATTTCCCCTCCCTAACCATTCACTCACATATTTCTCAGTCTCCTGTGATGTATCAGGTATCTTCATAGCAATTATATCATGCATGGCACAGCCTAATAAAAATCATTCTTTTTTCCAGGGCTTACAGTGGACTGATCCAGGGATGCATTCCCAAGTAAGAACAAGACTCTGCTACAAGTTTTAACTCTATAAATCCACTGGAAGTACAGACTTGATATTATTCAGATGTTAATTCAGAAATGCAATAAGGACTCAATTGTAATTAGGAAATGAGCAGAGGTAAACAAACACTTTAAAAGTCTTGCTACTGTAAAAAAAACTCCAAAACCAACCCAGAATTAATAATTATAAGCACATTGACATATTAAGTCACCTGAATATCTGGAGAATAATGGAAGAAATTCCTGTTTTAATGCTCAGGAACTGCAAGCCTACTGACATTGAATTGCTAGCCCAAAGGCTCTAATTTAAAGTTCTCAGCGATATTGATACCTATGTAAATAAATTGCCATCAGAAGTCTTGATTTCTTTTACTGATATGGGAATTTACTAAGGATGAGAATGAAAGCTGCCAGAGGAATTTTCTTCTGGGTAACAATCAGCCATTCAACATAGGCTAAAAAAAGAATGCACAGGTCCTTTCATTGCTTTCTATTTTTATTGGGAAAATTGAGTTGCAGTTTTGTCAAGCTCCTATTGCTCTTGCCATATAAATGAAGAAGAACCTAAGTGATAAAAATGCAGCATCTTCAACAAAACTGTGTGGCTTTCTATTAATCTTCACTCCCCTTTCAGAATAAATCCCATATTTATTCTGAAAGTTAGGAAGGTGACCAACAAGAAGACAAAGGTCTGAGCAGGCACTCATGAGACTGACCTGAGAGATATCAAAGGTCCAGAAAGAGTAATTTCAGAATTCTGAATAATGGATAAATCCTATCCTGGCCCACAGATTAAAGGTGTTGGGAGTACAGTCTTGGCAGTGACAGGATGTGTATTTCTTCCTTTTATTTTTTTCGTTTAGAAGTTTATTTCCTGTGCAGCAGATCTGAATTTCAGATGCTGGAATTCAGGCGAGAAATATCAACAGCAGATATGTAAAGAATTCTTAGCAAAATCCATAAACATCTATATATATATATATATGTATACACATAGGTATAAAAACACACAACTTAAAGCACCAAGTGTATTTATGACTATGAAAGAGCTACAAAGTATAACAGCTTGAAATCATGAAACTGCAGCTTACACCTGATTTCCTGAACTGTTCCCAAAGTTCTGGTAAGAAAAAGACTGGTAAGAAAAAGTCCCACTGCACTTGCAGAGCTCCATGGCTACAGGACACTTCTCAGCCCAGCAGCAGAACTGCATTGGAAAGCTCACAAGTTCCAAGCTCAAGTTGCTCTTGCTGGACAGTGCATGGTGATGATAATAAAAGATAAGGAATTACAGAAGTTTTTCCAGCCTGAAAGTTGTTCTTAGTTTCACCAATCCCCAGAAATTTGGCATTGAAGAAATCATCAATTTTCTGATTTGAAAAATTATCATGTTTCAGTCCAAGCTCCTAAGTAGGTTTGTCTGTTTCACTGTAGTAAAAGACATTTTAATCAGAGAGAGTCAGAGGTTAACAAAAGACTTAACAAGCTTTAAGAAAAAGAGGCTAACCGAAAGAGTGTTCACTCCCTTGGGTGCACAGGCAAATTCCTATTCTGCAATAAATGAACTTCTAAAAGTTGCCTTGGATACTGCTATGTTGACATTTAAACTAATCTCCTGATATTTTCTTGGAAAATATTAAAGATGTTTTCATATGTTTCTAAAATTTCTGGTTTTTTAAGGTAAAATTTGGATTTTGCTACCTCATATGTTGTCATGGAATAAGGGCATTTTGCTTTAAAATCCTAGCAGGAAATATAAAGTCCTATAAAACACTGCAGATCCTAGTTTCTGCTACAAATGTAGGTAAACACCTTTCAGTACATATTAGCAGGATAGTAGCACTGAATAAATGAGAAGGTATTACATAAAATATAGAGGAAAGGCTCCACCTTTGCACATATACACCTTTGTGTTACTAAATTTTAGCCTTTGCTGAGGATGTTGCCCAAGATATAGAATTACACTGTGAAGAAGCTCATGGTCTGTGTCTGATATGGGTAAAACAAAAGAGATACAATGAGCACAGCTTTGGAAAATCCAAGTAATAATGCAATGTCATTTCAGGGCATCCACCAAAGTGAGGAGGACTAAATGAAAAATCAGAATGAGAGACTGATTATCCAGACAGAGTAGGCAGTAACATGTTTGTTTGTTCCATGGTAAACCACCACCAGTTTTCAGTCATTTGAAATCATCTTTTCTAGTCTGGATTTGACAAGGGTGACTGAACTCGAAACAGGACTAACTGCACTGATGGAGTCACATGGATCTATCTCAAAAAGGGATTTGCCCAGGATGCAACATCCATCATAGTCTGGAGGTGGAACAAGAAGGAATGTAATTTGTCACTGTGGCAGCAAAATAAAACTTGTGTATCTGTATTAAGCTGTCTGGGTAAGTTAGTGGCCAGTCTAGTGGTGAAGGTTGACACATCAGATCTTTTGCATGACAGACAAGGAATTTTCACAGCTGAGAGAGAAAACAGTCTGTTATGAAGGTTTTCACATTTATAAACTAAAACAGGTTCTGCAATGCAGGCTTTAATGCAGGCACTCCTTAGGGAAAAATCCTGCTACAGAAAAAGGGTGTCTTGTTATGCAATAAAGGCTCTTCAAGGGGCAAAACATGAGTGTTTGAGCTTCCTTTGACAGAAAACAGAAGAAAAGGCATAGAGGTACTTTGGAATTTTCCAAAATATTCTCAGACAATAACTCACACAGCTTCTGTTCGAAACTGGGACTATATTAAATACACAGATTTATGAAAAATAGGCATAGCATCTGACATCATCACTTAGAAACCTATCCAAGCAGCTGGAGAATATAATTGCAACAACATAGTTTGGCTGTAAAACTTAATATAAAAAATAATATCTGAAATAGCATGAAAGTACTCTCTTTTTGATGAACAGTTTATGCTCTATATGCTGTCTCTAAGGGAAGAATATAAATGGACTCTCCAAGACCCATATCTAGAATAAGTTTTCACAAATAATACTTTTTGTACCATGTCTTAGTAATCTGCCCAGTATCCACTAAGAAATATCAATAAATCTCCTTAGAGGTGCAAAGAGTCAAAGTCAAGCTTTAGTCTAAAGAATAATGCTGAAGCTGCAATAACAGAGATACCATAACTGTAAAAATTTCTATAAACCAGACTTTTTATTAAAAACAGAAAAACATATATCACACAGGGAACCTGCTATCAATGTATGTTAGCCCTTCTGTGTCAAACTAATAGAAACCTCATCACGTGAAAATCCAAGGTATCAGATGTCCCTGTAGGAAGAAGACAGAAGAGAGCAGGGCTCTTGTTTAATTTCAAGTGATGGGCACTGCTGAAGACACAGATGTCCTTTGCACAGTTTCAAATTTAGCAGTGACTTATCTTGCCCAGTATATACAAAAGGTAGAATAGAAACAAGCAAGATTTTTCTTGCTTTGATTTTAGTTTTGGGACTTTTTTTGTGGGGGGAGTTGTTTGGGGTTTTGTTTTTTAATTTTTATGGACTTGTTTTCAGGGTATAACCTGCAAGGAAAGAACATCAGGAGGCCTGGAATTTTGTGCAAATTTTCTCTCAACTTGGACTACAATGGATGATGTTACCAAATCTTAAAATAACTGTAGCAAGCACTCATGCCACGCCAATGTCCAAAAAACCCACAAACAAACAAACAAAAAAACCAAACTAAACCTACCCAAACAGAGGGGGTTGGGTGGGAACAAAACAATGAGAAACAAGAATCAGCCAGGAATTCAATAGAAAATTATTATCAACAGAAGTTAAGCTGAGCCACCTAGCTCCCTTCTGTGCAAATATCACATCTCCAAGCACCATACCACATGGCAATTATGAAGAAAAAATATAAAGATGGTGCTTAAAGAATGAATCTATTAGGGTAGCAGATTTAAGAAGCTATTTCCAGAACACTGGTGTCTACAGCAATTAAACAATCAGAGGATGACTAGATGATGAGAACCAAAATCATTTCATAGTTTTAACTGGCTGAAGATCAGAGAGATGCTTCTGCTCTTTGGAAGAGAAGAAGAGAAGATTATGTGATAAAAAGACAAATGTAGGAACATATCATCCCAGTGGAACTACAGTTATCATCAAAATATATGACTGATAACCTTACCTATGTGGGGCAACATCTATGAAACATAGTATTTTATTTATAGCAAGGAAATGAACTATATTTCTTAACTGTATGAACATTTCAGTGAACATCTGATGCAAAAATATTCAGCTATCAGGACTGAGCCATCACTCACCCAAGCCTAGAGCAGAGCATTTTTTGGTGAACACATAATTTTTTGCCTGTTTAGCAACTTTAGTTCTTACTTAGTTCTCAGTTCCATGAATTAGTTCTCCATGTGAATATTTTCACAGCGCAAAATGCATGCAGTAACTTTCTAGAAAAAAACCAAAACACTACTTCTTTCAAGAGAAACATTTTCTCTTGGTAACAGAAACTGTCCCTAAAGCTTTGGTGCAACCTGGAAAAAGGTTAAACCAGTCATAATTCAAAGAATTATTATAAAAAAACCCTTACTTTAACTGGGGCAGGTACAAGGACTGTTTTGAGCACTTCTGAGCACTTTTGATCACTTTTGAGCACTCTTATGCTCACAAGAGACTAGCACAAGAGACATGAAGCACATTCATACACAAAGACATTTTCCAGCCTTTCATCCCACAGCAGCAGCAGCGTGTGGTTTAAATCCAGACTTAAAAAGGAGAGAGATGGACTTTTCATATAGGCAGATAGTGACAGGACAAGGTGCAATGGTTTAAAACTCAAAGAGGACAAGTTTAGATTTGATGTTAGAAACTTTCCTGTGAGGGTGGTGAGGCACAGGCTGCCCAGAGAAGCCGTGAATGCCCAATGCCTGGAAGTGTCCAAGGTCAGATTGCACAGGACTTGGAGCAACTTGGGATAGTGGCAAGTGTCCCTGCCCATGGCAGGGGGTTGGAAGACGAGCTTTGAGATCCCTTCAAAATCAAACTATTTTGATTCCATGATTCTTAGAAAACAGCACTGCTGCTAAAATAAAATTATTTTTATTACCTAAACCATAAATAGGGGGTTATCTTTAGCAAACCTTGAAAAAGGAGGGGTGGTTTGTTGTTTTTGTTGGGTTTGGGTGGGGTTTTCTTTTTTCAATTCTGTACAGAACTAAGGAAGATGAAAATAAAGGAATTAAAGACTTCAGAACTGAAAGAAAGATCTGAAACCAATTCACTTCTCAGGCCAGGTGTTCCCCTGATTGCTAGAAATTAGACAGGTTTGCCTCGTTTGAAATACCATTCTTCAAACACTCTGTACAGTAGCATCTTCCACGTAAAGAGTAATTTTTGAAACACCTGACCTAGCAGAAAACAGCCACATCCTCTGAGTTTCCTTTAACTGCACCTGACATCCTTCCAGGTGTCAGAACTGTGCATAAGACATGAATCTCCAGCAGAATGCAGGCAGACAGAGAAATGAGTAAAAGCTAGTTCTGTTCAGCTAATTTGTAACCATGATGGAACCCAAAAGCTCTTGGTGTGCACTCCAGTGTCTTTGCTTTCCTTTCATGATGCACTATTCTGCTGGGACATCTCCGGAGGTTGGTTTCATCATGAAAATCCAGTCTGTTGTGCCTAAACAGCTCTTAGAAAGCCAGAGCTGGTTTTTTGCTGACAGTTTCATCTACTGAGCAGTGAGCAGTGTCTCTGTGAGCATCTGAGACTAACAAGCTGCTCCTCAGAGCAAAATATATTTATTTAATCTCCTCTGTGGCAAGAGATGGGACGGAAGCTGTGAGTTGTAAATAGCAATTTCACTATAATCATGGTATTACCAACTATCAGGGATATACCTGTGTGCACTTGTTGACCTTTAGAAATTAGTTCCTTGAGCGGCCCAGAAATTTGATTTCTAGTTATTTTCACAGATGAGACAGTGAATCTGTTGGAAACAATGGACCAGTTCCAAATTGGGTGGCTGAGTGACTTCTTTCCACCTCCACAACTCAGAGGTGTGGGAGCTCTCTGGGCAGAATGTTCCAGCTGTCCAAAGGAATCTCTCCAGGCAGCTCCTGCTCTGACTGGAACTTGAAAAGTGTTACTTGCCACTGTCGATGGATAGTGTGGCCTTTTAAGTGATGGTTCTTGCTGCAGCATTGATCTGCTGACACACAGAAAAGACAGTTGCAAGCAGCCAGTAGAAGCTGATGCTTCGGAGGCAAAAATAGGTACCTTGGATGATTGTTTGGGCACAGACAATATTAATTTTCATCCCTTCTTTGGATCTGAGCTTGGAAGCCTGCCAGAAGAGTAGCATCTTTGTATAAACAGATTAGTCATCACATAAATAAAAGCAGAGGCAATTAGCATCAGTTACATTTTCATTGCCCCAGAACAGCTGCTGTCCATACTGGGGCACTTCCAACCTAATAAATTGCACAGTCTTCTGTAATTAATGCTTGGGAAAGCAATTATGCAGCAGCAATGCTCACAAGAGTATGCTCTGCTGCCCAAGTTGGACACAAAGCATCTAGAAACACCATGAGGATGAGGAAATATCCATAAAATACAGTAAACATTCAGTTCGTGATGATCCACTGCTTGAACTCTCTCCACATATCACCCAACTCTGTTGAAAAGAGAAGCACCTTTCAAAGTTTATTTTCTTTGTGGAAGTTTTAGAACTATTGGACAACTGTGATTGTAGTTCCCAGCTTGTATTTTCCCCTTTCATTGTTAACAGCCATAACATAGGAGCACTCATGCATAACACTCATAACACTCATGCATAGGAGTTTTTGATTGTTTAATTTGGGAAAAAAAAATAAACTGAACAATGCAAGTATTTTGACCTTTCTATGTATTCAGGCAGTGGTTTTAAACTGTGGGTTACCAGCAAATCTCGCAAGGAAGAAAGCAAAACATGATCACAAGAAGTCAGAGAAGATACTCCCCCATCCCTAAGACTGTGCAGAGCAAAAATCTTGCAAATGAAACACAGATGTTCATCCTTTAACTGGTGCAAAAATCAGGGCATCCCAATCCAGCTGTATGTTGAAGCTCCACATCTTTTTCTACTTCAAGTGTCTGCTTAACTTTCAGAGTTTTGGAAGCTCCTGCAGATATTCCCAGAAAGAAATCCTGGGCAAAGAATTACATACCCACAGGATCCACCAAGCTGAAGGTCAGCCTTCTTTCACAATAATGGCTATCAAACCCCACCAGTTTGTTGCCAGCTGAAAGGAAATACTTCACCTTGCTAATGCTGTGTTTCCTTGGGATTAATCTTTACAGCAGATTACTTAGCAAATTCTGGCAATACTGGATATACTGGATAATTGAATAATCTCTTGGCATGTTCCTGCTGGTGCTTGATTAGATTTACCTAAATCTTCCAAAGCATAATTATGATAATCCTAATGGGGCATGTGAATTGAAAAAGTCAGAAATAAATGGGATCCTTTCACTTTATGAGAAAAGAGGCTTTGGGGATGAGGCCACTGGGCTTGGTTTTTAGGGCAAACATGAGAGTAAGTTTGAAAGTTTTCTACATTATGATGTACAATACCACAGCTACGACAACAGATGGAATATTGAAATCCAAATTAGGATAGCTGGTTGTAAGGAACTCCCTTTAGCTGACTGTTCACAGACATCTTTCTTGAAAGCCCTCTCTGGCCACAATGCAAAGCAGAAATTAAAGGAGTTTGAGGGGAGCTGAAGATCTTCAAAAGAAAGATGCACAGATACTATTAAATCTCTTTGAAAAAAAAAAACTCTGCTGAAAAATAATTTCTCCCCTTTCTAAAAATAACTAATCCTCAGTGAAAAGAGCAAATCAGTTTCCACATGCTGCTGAAACAAAGTTATGTATTTAAATGATTGAACTGAATTGAAATGTTAAAAAGAGTGAATGAGACCCAACCTAAAATCATCAATAATTTCAGTTCATTCCTTAAAGCAACCCTTTGTAAAATGACATCTTTAGTAGTACTACTCATCCTCAGAGTTTTGATGAGTGCACAGTGATGTGGCACCTACCCCAGGATTAACCATGTTGGTTATGTAGATTCTAACTAGATTTCAGATTGATGTCGCTCATCCAGAAAATTGCAGCTCTTTCACTTTCCAAAAACACCTAACTGACTGTTTGCACTGGCATGAGCAAAGCTTTGGAAATAGCAAGTTTGAAGCAAAGGTTGTAGAAGATGAATTCTGCATTCTCAACAGATACTTCAGTGGAAAGCAGATGATGCTATACTCATTCAGTCAGAAGAGCCCTGTATGATACCTGTACAGTCAAAAGACAACCTTGTATCTACAACCTCACGCATTCTTTTTTTATGAAGTCTTTTTAATTAATTGTCTCTAGGGATTATTTTCTCTGCCCAGTTTTACAACCTGCATAGTATGGACATGGCAGGTCAAACAAAGCAGATTACTTGTGTGTCACCATAAACCAGGTTTGTGACACAGTCTGACTTGAAAAGTCTAACTTGAAAAAAATCAACTCAAAATTACCACTGGGCACAATTCCCCTTCCTTCAGTTTTGCATGGAGGATTTCTAATGTGGAACCACAGCTGAAGAGCAAGGAACAATGTTAGTTGCCTTTGGCAGTGGAAATGGACAAAACCACTTTTTTCCTCCAGCCTCTGATGTGCTGGCTTTCTCCTCCAGCTGCTCCTTTTAATTTTTTCTGCGGTGTGCTGAGGTCACAAATCTCTCTACTGTGCCAGTATAACTGTTTCGAAGGACGGATGTGCCGAAGTGGCCCCAGGGAAAGAAATCTATTTTGTTTAAGCCTTTTGTTTCATATTACACCTCAGGCCCACTGGGACCTGCATCACCATGAGGGGAGGGAGGAGATGACGAAGGGCAGCTTGTGACTGGTGAAGGAAATTGTTCTCTAACTGGTCCAGGCCATGACTGCCTAAACCTGACTTAGCTGTGTGCAGCCAAGGCTTTCCCCCCAGACATACCACTGCAGTTAGGAGGAGGGCTGGCTGTGCATGCATAACAAAATGGCACAAAGAATCTACTTTACATAAGAGGCTGCAGCAGGTTTGTAGGTTTGGAGCAGATCAGGACCCCTCACTGTCTTTCCCCTCTCTTTCATTGTCATTGCTTACTGAGCTCCAGACCATCCACTCAACAGAACCAATACAGGATCTAGGAACTGGTGATATTCTCTGTTGTTTCTATCTCTTCTCTGCCTTTCTTTCTCTCTTCTCTCGCTCTGCCTGTGCAAAGCACAGCTGTCCTGTTCTGCTTCCTACTCAGTACCAAAGTTTGCTGTGGGAGTGGGGAGCTTGTGGCCATGTGATGTGGTTTGTGAGGCAGCACCTTTGAGAATTTTGTTGTGGGAGATGGGAACTGATCAAGTGTACTTTAAAAACTTAGCGCTTGTTAGCCAACACTTTTGAGCACCATATTGTAAGATTTAAGAGCTTGCTGAGCAAAACTTTTTGAGTCCAAAGACTGGACTAGTTGCAGGAGCTAAGAGAGCTGTACAAGGAAGCACAAGAGCTGTCTGACACCTCTCTGGTGTCTTTACTAAACCTGACAAGAATTTGCAACATACATCACTACCCATTCTGCTAGGTTGTAACAATCACTCCAAAGCCAAACTCCACAGAACAGCCTAGAAAGTGACATCCCAAAGCACAACCCACTACACAGATTGCTGCAATCTCTCCATCGGGTGAAATGCCAGTCCCTTTATTTCTCAAATGCAGAGAGTACACCCTCCTAGACCTTTCAGAAACACAGCAGAGTTGATTCGGAAAAGTGACTGAGAAATAACTCTGTTTCCATTTTTTTGAAAATTTGAAAAAAACTAAAATTGCCAATATTTGAAAATGAAATTGTCCACTGTCCATCCTATTGGTGTAATTTTCCTTTCAGAGTTAAAATAGTTGCTTCTCTTTGCCTACTATTTTAAAATATTTTTAAAAGAAAAATGGAAATAGTTGCTTCTCTTCTTGACTTTTATTCTAAATTATTGTAAAAAATATTATTTTTAAAACTACTTTTCCTGCTTCCTGAAAAGGTGATGTTCTTAACTCCTATGAATAGGCACTATGGCTTCTAAAATTGCCTCACGTTTAAACAGAACAAACAAATAGATTCCCCTGCTGTTAATCATCTGGTTCCCATTAGATATATTGTTCACATTCAGCACAATTGTATTAATTTATTTTTGTAACAAGTCCTTTTTATTCTACTCTCCTGGGGTAGTGTATGTAGTCAACATATAATCTCAGTAAATTCCCTCAAACTGGGAAACTCCAGCAATTGTGTTAATAGGAAACGAAGAGTATTGCTTTATAAAATGTTTTTCCAAGAGGTAATTGTGGCTGGAGCAAAAGCTATTACTTTCTCCTGCGAAATTATCAATAAAAATAAATCTGTCCTGAAACAATTTTATTTGATTGGAACACAGAGATAAAATTATGATTCAGGATCAAGTTTGCCCTAGACCTTGCTTGTCTCCCAGAAAATTTACTCTCTGTAGGTTGCCCTGTTCGACATCAGGCAGCAAAGAATGCAGAACAGAGCTGAAGTGCCAGTGGCTGGGCAGAGAGGAACACTGGAGACAGACTGACAGCATGGTCCTCTGTAGAGAGCAGCTGTCCCTGTTGCCAGCTCTGCCTTTGGCATCTACTGCCATGCAGGGAGAAAGCAGCATCCCAAGACTGTGTGAGGGAAAGAACAATTTATTTCATCTTCCTTCAATAAAGACTTGCAAGAGCCCTGCTAGCAATGCCGGCAGGTTGGCCTCTTGCAGGGCTGGGGAGAGTCCTGGGGGCTGGGGACCCTTCTCTTAACGGGGTGCCAGGGTCCCCATGGCAATCGGTGCCAGTTCAGGACAGGGGTGGAGGGGCTGAAACTGCTGCCCTGGACAGGGGCATCTGCCACTGTCACCACCTCCTGCCCTGGCTCCTCCTGGGGCTGCTCCCACTCCATGGGGACAGGCGCAGCTGGGGTGTGGCTGAGACACCTTGGGAGAGCAGCCTCTGATGTGCTGGCTTTCTCCTCCATGTCGTAGCCTCTGGGGCCACTGGCAGGAATTCTGCTCCAGGAACTGCTGGTCCAGGAGCTGCTAGAGCTGCAGCCAGACCTAGAGCTGGGGCTGGAGCTGGAGCTGGAGCTGAAGCTGGCATCGGCCACAGGACCATTGATCTCGTCCCTGACAGCACCAGAGCGCAGCAGCCTCTGGGCCTCCTCGCTGCACTGGCCCACAACGATGCTGATGACGCCATGCACCAGTGCTGCCGTGTGTTGCTCGAGGACAGGCTGCAGCAGCGGCACCAACACCTCAGCATTCAGCCCGTTGACACACAGGTCGTGCAGGATGGAGCTCTCTGCGGCCTCAACCAGCCACCACCAGCATCCAAATATCCCCTCCAGCCTCTGGCGCAGCCATGGCCGCACAGGCTCCAGCAGCTGCGCGTGTCCACGGAACAGTGCAGCCCACACCTCGGGCCGGAGGCCACCCAGGAGCTGCAGCCCTGAGGGCCCCGGCTCAGCTGGGGACAGTGTCCCCTCTGGAGGAGCTGGAGGGGACACCACAGGGCCATGAGGGCTGATCTCGTCCAGGCAGCCAGGAGCTCTCCCTGCCTGGCTGGTGGCTGCTGGCAGCTGCTCGGGGGCAGTGCTGGCTGTCTCCAGATACTCTTCTCCATGCTCATAAAGCCTGACAGTCTCTATCGGTGTCCTGCAGAGTGGGCATGAGGGATTTCGCTGTGCCCACCGCACGATGCAGCCCAGGCAGAACCGGTGGCGACAGGGCCCAGCAGAAGTCACATCCCTCAGAGAGTCCTGGCAGATGGGGCAGTTGCCATCTGTCTCCGTGGCCATACTGGGGCTCTGCAGCACATTTGGGAGCAGCCCACG
The DNA here is from genome assembly GCF_008360975.1 of Lichenostomus cassidix. Taxonomy (NCBI): domain Eukaryota; kingdom Metazoa; phylum Chordata; class Aves; order Passeriformes; family Meliphagidae; genus Lichenostomus; species Lichenostomus cassidix. The sequence goes on from NC_139511.1 coordinate 6,257,062, forward strand.
GTGCCTGGCTGCCCCAGCCCGGCAGGGCAGGGAAACAGGAGTGATGGCTCTGGGACTGGCAGTGAGATCTGCCAAGAACAGACCACACCCAGCACCAGAGAAGCCTGGCTTGATCCTCTGGGCCTTGCAGTCTTGCCCAGGAGCACTTCAGGCTGGAGCCAGACTGGCCCTGCCAATCTCTGAATGCAAGCAGTGAGAGGCACAATGGCACAATCCATCCCCCCATGATGTCAGTCCACTGCTCTGTGACATCAGCCTCCACCCCCAGTGCCAGCACAAAAGGCATTTAGCCTCCTTGAAAGCCCAGGATAAGCAGTGAGGTACATGAGGTCACAATCCATCGCTGCCTGATGTCACCATGTGCACTTCAGACTTCTCCACCCTGGGATGGCACAGCAGGCCCTCCATCCCTGCAGCCACATGTTGACAGGAGTAAAAAAGGAAATACACTTTCCTAGTTTCAATTTCTACATTTGCATGTTGCTCTCCCTTGGTTTCTTGCATCACACGTCCTTGTCTCTGTCTCTAATCCCTGCTCCTGACATTTTGCCGTGGTTTCTTGGGGCCAGTCCTGGTTTCTATTCACACAGCCTTTTGTCATCCTCCCTGGGAGAGGCCATCACATCCAGACATTTCAGGCCAGGCCCTGTACAAGGTTTTTTCCCACCTGGTTTTAAAGTCAGAGTTTGTCCTCCCTGCTGCCCCACTGGATCAAGGGTGATGTGCACAAGGACACTTTGCACCTGTGTTTAGGGCTGTGGGACTGTTCTGCCTTGCTTGCTCAGGAAATTGGGTCCCCTTAGTGCTGTCTAGGGGGGTTCCAAACCCAGGAAGGAATTCTCTCTGCCATTTCTTTTGCCAAGAGTGCTTTCATCAGCACAATGACAAGGCCAGGCCTCCATCCTGGGAGCACTGCTGAGGTGACAAGGACACACTCCAAAGGACAGCATGTGGGCCCCTGAGCAAAGGAAATCTGCAAATACACAAATGGTGCCCCACAGGTGCAGTGCCACTTTTCTCCTCCTGCCTCACATGGCTTTGCTGAGTTGTCTTCCCCTCCTGAATCCTGAAGAATGGCAAGGACACTGTGCCAGCACGGTGCAGTCTGACACGTCATTGCTGTCCAAACAAAAGCCCCTTGGGATCATTCAAGCTACAGAGTGGTGGGAATAGATGAAAAAGTGTCTGAATCAGTGCAGGGTCTTATGGGCCTCACTGGGTTGTTTGGGACAGCTCATGGGAGTTGACCAAGTGAGCGACAGTGGGAAGCCTGGCTGCAGGAGCAGATTGGGTTTCTAAGATTGGGAGGATGCTGTTGAATGTCCCAATGCAAGTCTGCTGCTGATCCAAAACTGGGAAGGGCTGTTGAGTGTCTGGAGGGACAAGAGGTCATGCAGAGAGATCCAGAGAGACTGGAGCACTGGATTTCCTGTGGGAAGAGGTGCTGCTGCCATGGCCCTCGGCCTCAGGCTGTGCCCTGCAGGACATGGGTGCCACAGTGGGGCATGAGGAGAAGGGCAAAGGCACCAGGAGGCTGAGGAAGCACTGCCCAGAGATTGTGTGAGGGAAAAACAACCAATTATTCATTTATTTCCTAACTAAAGAGTTAAAAGAACATTGCTACTCCTACTGGCGGGGGGGCCTCTTGCAGGGGCACGGAGATTCCTGAGGCTCAGGGGCTCTTCTCTTTGGGGGACGCCGGGGCTGCTGGGGCAAGTGGCCCCCACCTCGGGTGGAACCAGAGGGTCTGGGGCTGGTGCTCTGGGCAGAGGGACCTGCCTCCTCCTGGGGCTGGTGCTGCTCTGGGGACACGGACACAGCTGGGGGGTGACTGTGATTCCTGGCAGGGGTGGCCCCCATTGTGGCAGCTTCCTCTTCCTCCTCCACGGAGACTTCAGGAGTGCTGGCTAGAGTCCCTGTCCAAGAGCTGGAGGAGCTGGAGCTGGGGCTGTTGGGGCTGGAGAAGCTGGAGAAGCTGGAGGAAATGAAGCTGGAGCTGCTGCTGGCTGCTGGGCTGTCATCGTCATCCACAGCAGCGTGGGAGTGCAGAAGCCTCTGGGCCTCCTCTCTGCACTGCCTCACAATGATGTCGATGGTGCCCTGGACCAGTGGCACTGTGTGTTCCTCCAGGATGTCCTGCAAACGCTGGGTCATGATCTCCTGGTCTGGTCCATGCACACAGAGTGTGTGCACGATGGCACTGTATGTGCTCCTTGCTCGCCACCACTGGTCCCTGTAGATGTCCTCCATCCTCTGGTTCAGCCAAGTCCTCAGGGGTTCCAGAAGTTCCCGTTGTCGACGGAAAAGTTGTGCCCAGACTTCAGGCAGGACACCACCGACAGCTCGGGCTGGTGTCTCCTGAGTAGAAGAGGGATGGGGTGGCACAGGGGGATGGGGACTGTTCCTGTCCTGGCCGCCTGGAGCTCTCCCTGCCTGGCTGGTGGCCACTGGCAGCTGCTCAGGGGCTGTGATGACTATCTCCAGATAGTCACCTGCGTCATCAGAAAACCTGACACTCTCTATTGCTCCTCTGCACAGTGGGCATGAGGGATTCGTCCTTGCCCACCGCAGGATGCAGCCCTGGCAGAAATGGTGGCCACAGGGCAGAGCAGAAGCCACATCGTCAAAAGTGTCCTGGCAGATGGCACAGTTGCCACCTGTCTCTGTCGCCATATTTGGTCTCTGCAGCAGGTTGGGGAAGGTTGAGGATCAAGAACTGCTCTCCTTTGCTGGAGTCACACCCTGCAGGAGAGGGGAGGAAGGAGAAGGACACCCTCCCACCTCCCTACAGCCCTGTCACCTGTCCCACGTCCAACGCAGGGGACGTTTCCCATCAGTGCTGCAAGCACACGCAGTGCCCCACTGCCCCAGGCAGGCAGGGCTGGGCAAACACTGCTGGTTGCTCTGGGTCTGGCACTGGCACCTGCCAAGAACAGGCACCACTCAGCACCACAGAAACCTGACTTGATCCTCCACACCTTGCAGTCACCCTCGGTAGGAGTTGAGAACAGAGCCAGCCTGGCCCTGGCTCTGCCCACGCCCATATATAAGCTGTGAGGGCTGAGATGTCACAATCCAGTGCTCGGTGATGTCACAATCTGCTTCTCACTGATGTCACCCTTCAACAACAGGTGATGTCACAATGTCCCTGCCAGCGCACATTGTCAGGAGAAAGAAGAAGATACTTTTTTCTTGTTTTCAACTTCTGCATTTCTATGTTGCTCTCCCTTGGCCACCTGTGTCATGTGTCCACGGCCCTGTGTCTCATCCTTGCTCCTGACCATTGCCAAGGTCTTCTGTGAGGAGCAGAGTGGTGGGACCCATCAGCATGGACTACCTGTGTCTGGACAACTCCGCCTCCTGTCACTTCCTGTCCCTGGGCAATGCTGGTATTTGCAGATCCTGGGTGCTGGTGGCTGGCCCTGGCTGAGACTCTCCCACCCCTGTGGATTGTGCTCCTGTTGCAGGGAGAAGGAGAAAGGAATGTTTTGATCCAGCCCCATCCTCTCCTGCTGGCCCACAGTGCCTGGTCCCACTCTGCTTCCAAAGTCTCCATGGTTTTGGAAGCCAGTGCTTTCAGGCTCCTCCCCAGAGCTGCAGGAAGGAGCTGGAGTTGCTGCCCCTCCAGAGTGGGGTACAAGGGCCAGAGGAGCCCTGTCACAACTCAGGAGAGCCTAGGATCCATCCCTATGTGAGTTGTACTGTGTCATCATCCCTTTGTGCCTCTGGCTGTTGTCATCCCAGAGAGTCATTAACCTAAGCAGTTCTTTTTCCCTTTGAAAAAGCATTCTCTGTTAGTTTGAGGGTTGGCTGGTATGAGCTGTGGGTGCTGTGTGAAACCACCACATGATTGTGCCTCAGACTGCAGAGATCTCTCTTCAGACCTGTGCAAATGAAGGATGTCCATTGCCATTCTTTGGTGCTTAGCAATCTATGTGGAAAAATTCCTCTCACCCCTGTCTGTCAGTGTCTGCAGGGAGGGCTTAGAGCATGGACCAGGCTCCAGGGGACCCAGCAGTGGGACAGGAGGAGCAGCCAGGAACTGATGCCTGGGAAGTTCTGCCTGAACATGAGGATGAACTTCTTCCCTGTGCAGCGACCAAGGACTGAACAGATTGCCCAGAGAGGCTGTGGAGTCTCCCTCAGTGGAGATATTTCAGAACCTCAACACAATCCTGTTCCATGTGCTCTGGGATGACCCTGCTGGAGCAGGGAGGTAGGACCAGATGACCCATTGTGGTCCCTTCCAAGCTGACCCATCCTGTAATTATGTGAACTACAGAATTTGTAATGTACTTTGAGTGGCAAAATAGTAGTGAATGTGTGATGGCACTTTGTAGATAAAAACAGAGCTCAGGCACAGGCTTAACTTTGTCATAATTTTCTGTTCTCCTTCATCTCTACTTTTAGCAGACTGCTAGGTCTGTTATAAAAAAACAGGATAAGAGGACGCTTTTTTGCTGAAGGTTAAGCAGGTTTTTGACTCATGAGAAAGGAAGAATTTGAGACCATTTTTGAATTATGAAAGTGAACTTTTAGAAGGGCTCAGGAGGGGGATATATCTGGCTCCAAGTGTGGCTAAAAGTTTGTATTTTCTACCTTGCTCTTTTTCTCCCCACTTTCATTTCACACAGATTTCAGGGAATTATCTTGGAGCCAGTGATTTCTGTGTCAGCCTTTTTAATGCAGCCTCAGGGGCTGAAATCTGACATTTTAATAAAATGCTTGTTTATCAAGTATAGTTCAAAGTCAATGCATGTGAAAAAGGGAAGGTTTCTGTATAATTGTAAGAAAAGTCTATAATGCCATGTACAGGTAGAGGAGGATGACTGAATTTCTGACATGGTCTGGTAAATGATACTCAAGGCAGCTGAACCTCTCCTTTTCTGGAGCTTCATTGTTCTAATCAAACCTGTGAATTCTAATTCAGCTGCAAAAGGAAATAAATGTCCAAATAATAAATCTGTTAATCTTACTTAGGCTGTTGATTTTTTAAATATTAGATACTTTTTTTTTGTGAATTGGACAGCAGAGTTATTTTAAAAATTGTGTGAAACCTCCATATGTATAGAAAGCATCCTAGAATTAAACTTTGTTGAGGGAAAAAACTGAAGGTGGGTGAAAATAACTTTAAGAAGGCATGTGCTGCTCAAGCCATGATGCAGGCCAGTGCTGCTGGCCACTGTTTTTTTTTCATGGCCTGCCTTTTGAAACCAAAAGACAATTCCAGCAAGAACTGAAGGTCATGAGATTTTCAAAAACCTCTCTCTGCAGCAAAGAACTAAGAAACTGGAGCCTGACTGTCACTTGAGGGCATTGGAGGCTGACAGTTGGGGAAGTTGGGGATCTCGACCCCTGAAACATTGCTACAAGCCATTATGTTCTCTTAGGACAAGCAGCTCCAGGGTAGATCCATACTGTGAGTGAATTCCTCAGAATTAAAATCAGATATCCTGGAGTCTGACTTCAGAGACATCCAGGTCAAAAGTCACATTTGGAATGGTAGCTCCCACCAGTTTCAAGATAAAATGAAAATCTTCCTTCCTATATGTGCAGTTCCTTTTATGTATGAGCTGCTTTAACTCTGAGCTTTTCACCATGACCTTTTGCCACTTGTGTTGTGGTATCCTGTGCCTGCCAGAGGCAACAAAAATAAGCAACCCATATCTGCAAAGTTATACATTAAAATCAAAAACACACCTGTGCATGACAAAGGAGAGAAAGGTGGGAGGAAATGTGCACAAAGTCTTGGAGAGAAGAAAGATTAAAAAACTACTCATCCTTGTCCATTATTCCACCTGGGTGAACAATTTGCTGTGCAATAATTACAGAGTAATGTACAAAAATGATCAGCCACTGCATTAGAGATTAAAAGGTTACTTTATTTTAACAACTGTGCCACTGCTGTGGGGATGGGACATGTTGCCACTCTTTACTAATACAGTAGACAATATATTCTTTTGAGTGGATTCTGTGCAGTTGTGTATAGCATGCACTGTTTTGTGTGAGGTAAGTTTGGTTGCCATTGTGACTGGAAGTAACTTCTAGTGTGAAAAAACCCAAAACCCAGAAAACTTCTGGTCACCATTTTTATTAAATCTTTAATTTCACCCTGTCTGCCAGATACTGGCCTCCTGGCCATGGAGATCACTGAAGAATACCTTTTGTGTTGATTGGAGCAGAACAACTGACTCAACCATCATAAGACTGTTTGCCCTTGACCTCACATTCACAGAAGAGTCTTTGCAGAGCAAAGGCACTGCTGCCTAGCAACTACTGGGCTCTGGTTTAGGTCCTTATAGACTTGAACAATCTATTTCAAATTAGCTCATATAATTGCAAGAACTAAGAATTTTAATGGAATCCTATTTCTCCATAGCTTTTTTGGATTTTGATTCAGACATTCCTTTCAAAAGCCAAATTGTGTAGGAAGCAAAATTTTCTAATACGCTTGCATTTAAGGATGTCATACTCTCTCAAGTTACCAAGGCACTCAGACATTTATAGATTTATTGGGGCCCCAGCTCTGTGGGACTCACCTATTGGAGACCTCACAAACACCTTCTGGAAGCCAGACATGGAAAGGTGAAATCGCTTCCCAAAGGTGCCGTGGGCTGCATTGGCCTTGGATGGGAAATGAAGAGAGAGATGAAGTTTCATCATTTAATCTGAAATGATGACAAGGGTCTCTTAGGGCTGCAGGGGTCAAGTCAGTCCCATCATGGCCTCTTGCTGGGCTAGGGAGAATCCAGAGGCCTGGGGGCTTTCCTCTTTCGGGCACAGTGAGCCACCCGAGGCGAGCAGCCCTTGCCCTGACGGGGAACAGAGGGGCTGCAGCTGCTGCCCTGGGCAGAGGGACCTGCGACTGCTGCCTGCCCCAGCAGCTCTGGCTCCTTCGGGGGCTGGTCCTGCTCTGCAGGGCTGGGCACAGCTGGGTGCTGGCTGGGACCCCCGTGCTCAGGGACCTCTGAGGCACCAGCTTCTTTCTCCACACTGCAGGCACTGCTGGGAGTGCTCTCCTGGGAGCTGCCAGAGCTAAAACTGATGGACTTGGCTTTGCTGGAGCTGCTGCTCTCTGCTGGGCTGCTGTCCTCATCCCCAGTAGTGTGGGAGTACAGAAGCCTCTGGGCCTCCTGACTGCACTGGGCTGCAATAACCTCGATGAGGCCACGGAGCAGTGATGCTGTGTGCTCCTCAAGGAAGACCTGCAGCTTCTGGGCCAGCTCTTCTCTATCCAGGCCGCAGAGGCAGAGGTAGCGCAGGATGCAGCTCTCTGTGGCCTCAACCAGCCACCATCGGCCTCGGTACATTCGCTCCAGCCTCTGGTGCAGCCAGGGCCGCACGGGCTCCAGAAGATGCTGATGTTGTTGGAACAGTCCTGCCCACACCTTGGGCAGGAGGCCACCCACAGGCTCTGGCCCTGCAGCCCTCTGCTCAGCTGGGGACAGTGTTCCCTGTGGAGAAAACAGAGGGGACACCCCAAGGCCATGGCAGCTGTTTTGATCCAGGTGATCGTGAGTCCTCCCTGCTTGGTTGCGTGCTGCTGGTGACTCAGCAGGGGAGGTGATGACAAAGTTTATGTAGTCCCATTCATTCTTCTCAGAAAACCTGATGGTCTGTAGCACTGTCCTGCAGAGTGGGCATGAGGGATTTCGCTGTGCCCACCGCAGGATGCAGCCCAGGCAGAACCGGTGGTGACAGGGCCCAGCAGAAGTCACATCCCTCAGAGAGTCCTGGCAGATGGGGCAGTTGCCATCTGTGTCTGTGGCCATTTTTGTCTCAAGCCAGACTGGCCCATGCTCTGCTGACATCCAGATACAAGCAGTGAGATGTCACAATAAATCCCCAGAGACATCACAATCTGCCACTCAGTGATGTCACCATCCAGGAGTCAGTGATATCACAATGACATGTCTACCCGTGCAGGCACATTACATCAGGAGAAAATGAAAATACCAATTCCTTTTTTGAGTTTTTACATTTGCATGTTTCTCGACCTCAGCCACCTGCATCACCTGCCCTTGACCCTGTCTCATCCCCATTCCTGACACCTTGCCAAGGCTTCCTGTGAGGTGGTGGGGCTACTGAGCAAGGTTAGATCCGTTTCCTCACTGTGGTCCCAAATCCACTCAGCTGCAGTGTTCAGGGAGCTGTAAATCAGTGCAGCCAGACTCCCTGCAGGGTCCTCTCTGCCTCCCTGGGTTGTTGAATGACAGCTTGTGGGGAGTGATTGAGTGACAGCTGAAAGCCTGGGTTAAGGGGAAGGGAGTGTTTTAAGCATCAGAATGGTTTCTCTACCTCTCCATTACCATTTTCTCTGGCATTATCTTCTCAGGAGAAAGCCCTGGACACATCACACTGGTCTGAACAACCCTGCCTTCCTCGGCTCTAAATACCTAATTTCTGCCAGTGCAGTCCAAGCAGATCTTCTAGTTTGAGGAGACTGCACCTTTCAGTAACAGCTGAAAATTCTAAATCAGAGCTCCTGCGGCTTTGGAGAACGAGACTGTTTCTCAGGTTCTGCAGCAGTGGTGTGGTTGGTCTGAATGTTGCCCAGCTCCTTCCCTGCACTGACCCTGCTCAGTGACAGGGGTGGTGCCAAAAATGTCACACAGCCTGTCCTGGATCCTTCTCATTCTTAAGGGCAGGAACTTTTAGGGATCCCTAGAGGGCTCTGCTCCTTAGGGGAGAAAAAGATTAAAAAATACCCAACCATTTGTCTCCTTGTCAGAGACTTGTCTGAGCATCCTTGGAGATGAGGGTGTTGACTGCCAGACCCTGGGTTTTCCTGCCCAGCCACCTGTTGTTTACAAGCAGGATAGGATGCATTTGTCTCAGGAAATTTGCATTTCCAGTAACCCTTGGTTCTTTTATTTGTGTCTGTGAGGTTTACATCTCCATCAGGTCTCCTTTTCTACATGATTGTCCAGAAATTTGAAAATTCAGTTTGTAGAGACTTTTGAACCATAGAATCAGGTCTGAATAGAATCAGGTTGGCAAAGACCTCTAGGATCATCAAGTTCAAGCACTAACCCAACATTGCCAAGCCCACCAATAAATCACATTCCCAAATGCCAGATTTACACATCTTTAAATCCCTGGGGGATGGTGACTCTACCACTGCCCTGGGCAGCCTGTGCCAGGGCTTGAAAATTTTTTTGGTGAAGAAATTGTCCTGGTCTTTGCTCTGGTGTAGGGAGAACACAATAGCACTGAGTGTCAAGGAAGTATCTGAATGGGCACAGGAAGAAAAATACCACTTGCATTTCAGGATACAATCACAGTCCTTGAAAATCACTGGAAAAGGATGTTTTTAGAGAAAGTATGTGACATGTGTCAGTCAAAACACTGCAGTTTAGTTTGTGTTACAGGCTGTTACTTACAAACAGTGGAACAGAGCCCATGATAAGATGTCTGAAACATCATGCTGAAATGAAGCTTTTCCATGCCAGAATTTGTTTCTGGAAAACATCTTTCTGTAGATGATGATACATGCAAGAACAATTGAAACCCAAAAGCTTCCCTTAGTTATGCTGTAAAACCTTAAGAGCTGAAGGTTAAGCCCATGGGCAGCAAAGAACCCAACACTCACTGCAGTCTATAGGAGAGGGAAACAGTTGTGAGTGTCCTGGGAGTTCTGAACACTTTCTGGCAAAATTTTAACATAAAATTTCACTATGAGTAGCTGTACTTCAGGGATGCTTGGGGATAAACCTGCCTTTTCTCTTCCTTTTGGGGATCTTTGCATCATATACTCAGTTATGCTCATTTGGAGATGAGAAAAATTTGCCTAAAGTGCATTTAAGTACAGAAGGATGTGCAGAATTTTCTCTCTAAATCCCATCATATGTGCTCATGCTCACTGATATAAAATGAAATGGAACTTTCATCTTTATTGCCATGTGTCACTTAAGTTTTGATGGTTTGTGGTGTTGATTGTAAATGTGCTTCTGCTTTTGTGGGAGCTGAGGGGAAATCAGGTGCTTGTTAGAGTGCCTGGCAGTGTTACCAGCCTTGGAGCAGCATGGCACTGAATATTTCACTGTAAGTATTTACAGGTAGTGTCTGCAACTCATATTGTACCTGCTAACATCAGACAAGTCTAAGAAAATGAAGTGGGAACAGATGCAGAAATCTTCTCCTGTGGTGATAAGAGTGGAGATGCTTGGCCTAGTTACAGGGGATAAGTAGATTTTATTCTCTCAGAAAGCCTCCACCCTGCATGAGATCCCCCTTCTCATTAAAGGTTTCATGTTCATCTGTAGCAAAAAGCACATCTGCTCTGCCGGTTAAAGGAAAAGCTAGCTATGAAATGAAAACACATGCTGGTTCAAATCCTTTCCAGCTCCAGTTATTATGACATGTTCTACACATCTTAAGCAATGTCTTCTATAGTAGAGAGAGTGTAAATTCCTGGTGGCACATCTTTATCTCACTGGAGGTGACTGGAGTTGGCTAAAATACCCTTCATTTTTTCTCGCTTTTAACTTTCATTAGAGCTGAACACAGCATGGGCAAAGAAATTAATTCAAAATTCAGAATATTATTCTTGAGAATAGAGGGTCAAATCCTTTGTTGAGTTGGGTTCCTTTCCACGTCTGAGGTTTTTAGACTTGGGAGTTTTGGTTCCTACAAAATAAAGTATTGTCTAGCCCAGAGTCACCATATTGCCAGCAGAGACCATCACCAAAATGCTCCTGGGAAGATGAAAAACCTTGTAATAGAAAACTGCTGCTTGACTTAGGGTTGAGTTTTCCTCTGGGTGACTGTGATCAGATCTTCCTGTGGGGTGCCATGACCCTTCCTCTGACTAATAATATCTGGTGAAATACCTCAGTGCTCCTACATTGCCAGCTGGTGATGTTGATACTTTGACCATGCCCTCTGAACAGCTCTGAGTGGTGGTGTCTAACTTTCCATTCTGGATTCCCATAGGGGACCTGGTTTGAAGTCCTTTCTGATCCCAGGAGCAGGTGGTTGGTCCAGCAGCCCTCTGGAGGAAATCTGACTGTCTCTGCAGACAGCTGCAATTTTGGGAAAGTAAATGATCGTGGCAACAAGCTATTAATGCTTGGTAGCTGGGAAAAATACATGGGTGTGCACAAAAATGGTGTGGTAGTGCCCAGCTGTATTGTACTGTATTCTGTACTGTATTCTGTACTGTATTCTGTATTCTGTATTCTGTACTGTACTGTATTCTGTACTGTACTGTACAGAATTTTGATAGCTAAGCTGTTGGTTGGTTTGGGAATATGATGACCTTCTTCCCTGTGAATAAACCACTTCTGTTGCTGTTAAGTAAAACTGCTAAAGACATATGAGCCAGGGACATAAAGCAAAATTAAGGAAACACAGATTGTGTGATAAAAGACTCTCAAGGAACTGCAATAGCTGATTACAGCGAAAATATGATATTGGAGTAGAAATGAGTATAATTTCTGCATGATCAAATTCTGTAACTGGTCGCATAAACTGCTCAGATTTCTCTTCTTCCCTTTGGAAGTTGGATCTTTTAAAGCCACTTATGGTGCAAATTTCATCATGTTCTGTGCAATACCACAGCAGTTTTATTTGGAGTTGAAATCAATGCAAGTTTAAATTCTCATGTTTGTTTTCATTTCTTTAACAAAAAAGCCCAGAACAAACTAACAAGTCTCTCTGGCTAATTATTTAGGAACAAGTAACTCAAACTCATATACTTCCGAATCTATTTTGACATACTGAGAACAAATGCTCCTACAATTCCTGTTTAAGTCTTAGTATTTGCTGCCTCTGATAAGGTATTTTTTTGTCTTTGTTTGCAAGGCAAACATACCATTTCCTATTGGTTACAGGTGGTCTTGGGGAAATATTACCTTAAACTAGTAATTAATATTATTTTTCAGTACCAATGGTTGTTTTAATTTCTCTAGTTTTAGCGATTTCTTAGGGGACTCCTTCACTCTATTGGAGACTACCTGATCAAGACATAAATAGAGCTTTCCCTAGCACTGAGTCTTACAATGTTGATATTCCTCCAAGCTGAGGAAAGAATTTAATACCTTTGGTTGACATTTATTCACACTAATGCACTGATGTGCCTTGTAAAGGAGGAAGGATATTTGAGCCATTTCATCGGCTTTATGGCAATGCCAGTCAGAATGGGATGCTTAGGAAAATGTGTCTGTCACTTGACCTGTGCCTCATTATGCTCTGAGGGGACTTTGTAGCATCTGTTCTGTAATGTGATGATAACTCAGGTCTATTGGCAATTGAACAAGAATATTAAAATAGCACTGAAACCAGAGGAATTAGAGGTGTGCTTTATTTCATGCAGTGCACAGTGGTCCCATAAAGTTAATATAGCCTCTCAGTGCATGAATCTGAATTCTTGTGTTTGTTTTCAGGATTTAAAGACTATTTTGGTGTCAGCTGTTGAGGTGTGGGAGGCCAAATCCCTCTTCTTTGCCATTCTGACCTGTGGAAGGAGGCCTTCACCACATCTGTAAGTCAAACATTGCTACTCCTGGGTGTCAATACTGCACAAGAGGCTGTTTGCCAACCTGCTCAAGACATGAAGTAAGTATCCTGTTGTTGGACGAAGGACTCTCAGTGAGGGAGGTTTCTCCAAATGCACAGCTCGGTCATAAGCTACTGGCTTTCTGTTTGGCAGGGGCTCTCCCTCGGTGTGCTGGAGTCTCAGCTGTGGCATTTGCTGAGGATGGAGAGGAATAATGCCTGGATCCAAGGTGACAGAGCTAGTTTCTCTAAATTCAGTGCCTGATCTCTCTGATGTCTGAGATACAGTAAGAAAAAGTTCTCTGAAATACTCCTCTCCAAGCAGAATATTCAGTGATAACAAAACCTGAAGAATATTCCTGGGGCAAAAGTCTCGAAATTCCTGCCGGTATAAGGGAGCATCAGTGGGGTTCAGTGGCCAAAAGAGCCATGCTGAGGTACCCTCATTTCAGGAGCCCTCATTCCCTCATTGTCAGGAACAGAAACTGGTCACAGAGGTGACAGTTTCTGTTCCTGTCACCTTCATGTACAGCACATATGGGTAAGAGTATTAGCAAACAGTCCATAAAACCGGAGAAAGGTCAAAGCAACCAAAACAGAATGACACTGGCTATTAACTGCAAACAACAAATAAATAAACAAAACCCAGTAATTTAAGTGGATTGAGGTTGATATTGTATGACATCCCTTCAACAGGTGGTGCTTTGGGGCAAAGGTATTGACTTCCCTGGAGGAAAAACCAGGACATGTCTTGGGTGATTTTCTCTCTCAGGCACACCACAGTCATGGTAAAGATGTAATCTTGAGAAGGTGTGAGGATTTTGTACTCTACCACATTTCACCTTCAACAAATCATTAGTTATCTTGGGTGCCACTCATCCAGGGATGAACTGTCTGTTTCTCATTAACATACTTAGTGTAAATGTATTAATTACATGACATGCTCAGATATATGAGAGAAATATTTGACACACATAAACATCACACCTTTGTAGGACTCAGTTCCTCCTTCCATAGCTTGGCTGTCTACAAATAATGATCATAACAGGAAAACCTGTTTTATTTTATCACCTATTCACTGTGAGTACATTAGATAAAAATGCACAGATTGAAACAGGACCTCTTGCACTTCAGCTTTTCTACAACATGCTGCAGTCTCTGGTTTATGTCTTCATTAAAGAAGAGTGTGGCAGGTAAGTGTGCCAGAAATGCCACAAGATGTCATAGGCAATGAAATAGTCCATTTTCTTGCTTGCACTCTGGTGGAAGACATATGAATGTAGAGAAAAAGTGATTTTTCAAGGTTTCTAACTTGATACATGCCTTGCAGTAAAATTTTTGTGATGAAAAAGCAGACACAGGATGATGTGTAAAGTGAAGCATCCGCTTCCTTAAACAGGTCTGTCCAGACAGGAATAATTTTAATCTAAGCACTTACGTTGTGCTTTCTGCCGTCCCTCTCTATTCAGACTCCAACTTTTATTCAGTCACAAATTACATAAATTTCCAGTGAGGGGTATTTTGTGGAGTTATGTGACAGTTTAGTCATTGGTCTCTTGATCCCAAATTAACCAAGGATCAGCAGGATTCTGGCAAACTTTGGGTGTCAGGTACATGTGCTTTGAGCTGTATTTGGACAGTTGTATCCCAAAATCACAACTTTTCTGTTTATAGAAAATATTAAGCATATGTTACAAAGCTGAAACCATTATTGGCAATTCATTGCAGCACTCCTGCCTTTTCCCCAAGGACCATCTGTTAAGGTGAAGCCACAAAAGGTTGGGTATAAACAATTGTTTCTTCTTGCCTCTTCTGTTAAAAGAGATGTAAAGCTCATAAAACAAAGGCTGACAAAATAATTGTGCATGAAAAAAAATACAGTGCTGTTGAGGGAATGTGTTGGTAAATCAATCCTTCTTGTCACAAAACCAGTGTTTTGAGAGCAAAAGAGGAAATCATTGAAGTGTTTTTGATTTTGGAAGAAGCGCATTGAAAGAAAAATGTTCATTATGTATTGTAATGGCTGTGAGAGTGGCGAAATGTGACTCTTAGACAAGACTGAAAATCACTGGCCTGTCTGACTTTTTTGAAAAATGTGTTTTTTCAGGCTCTATTTTCTACAAGCAGGGTATAATTTGTGCAGGATACTTGCATTGTGGAAGTCTTAGGTGAGAAATTAAAACTAAGAAGAATTTTTTCCTGCCCATTCTTCCACCTGATCCCCCACACAGAGCGCAGAAGTTTCACTGCTTTGGAGGAGTTCATCAAACACTGCAACTGCAATGTGGCTCTAGTTGCAAATTCCTCCTTTTCTGTATGGTAGAGCTCTCTGCCACACACTTCTCATTCCTCTCTGGATGACAGGATTTAGGGAGAATCTTTTCTTTTAGTATCAGTTAGGTCATGATTAAGAAACTTTCCTGTCTGGGTGTTTAAGGCACTAACCAGCTTGTCAGTCCTGTTTTTGTGCCTCAGTGTCTAGGCTTAGCTCTTAAAAGTCAGAGAGTTTTGTTTAGTACACTTTTGCTTTATTCCCTGTGTTTCCATACTGGATTCCTGATGAATTGTGAAGTTCAGGGAGCAGAGCAGCAGGGGGTAATTAGAGGGAATTTGGTGAAGCTTGGCAAAGCCATGTTTTCCACTCCAATATCTCAGTGACTGGGAATCTCAGAGCACTACACTTACTTTTACCAGGTGAATTTTTCTAGCAGAGGTATTTTTCTGCAGTGCCAAAGTGCTGCTTGAAGAGTAAAGTCCTTTCCTACACCCCCATACATCAGGGCCAAGAGGAAAAATGTGCTGTCTTCACATAAGGGAGTTGATCTGGGTTTGTAACTCCTGCTACCCCTAATAGATTTGATTGGTTTGAGATTTTAGACACTTAAATGCAGTGACAAGTTGCAAGTGCAGTTATGAGGAATTCAAATCACTCAAGATCTCCCCAGGGTGACGATCAACCAGAATGACATTAGCAATGGACTGTGCAAATTTGGGTAATGGAAATTAGATGATAAAAACATGAAAAATTAGCAGAGTGGTGGTATTGTCAAAAGGTTTTGTTGTCACCTTTTTTTTTCCTGATTAGAAATTCCACATGGGGGTTTTGGAGGAATCAAGATACAAAAAAAGGCTGATTACCTTATTTGCAGTTTATAAGGACTTGGAAAATTATCTCATTTGATGATGGTATGCAAAGTAATGGGTTCTGTCAGCAACTAACAAGCCTCACACAGGTGGAGACCTGCTGCACACTAGTTAATTCATCATTGTTTTGTCCGCAATGGCATCCTTTAGTAGCCTAAAATTTTGGATACCTTAATGTATGTCCCAGATCTGCTACTGGAACATTAAGATATTCTGAATAAAAGACATTGAATGGCCTTCTTGTCCCTGATCTATATATGTATTGCTTTTATGTATTTTTTATTTATTATAAAAATAATACAAATATTGTTTTTATATTGTCTTTTCCTTTTCCTAAGGCACCTGACTGCATTCAGCCACATTAAAACATGGGGATGATACATGCTGCTCTTTTTTCCCTTCTTATTTATTCAAATCGTCACTAATAATATGCCATCTGCAGAATTCCAGAATAAGAGTATGTTTTAGTCCTTGACAAGTGCCTGCTTTTTCAAGATGCATAAGAGGAATTCACAAAATCTCCTTAGACTCTTTTGAAAAAATGCATAATTATGCTTCCCAAAATGTCATAGGTAACTCAGAGATATCATCACCAAATAGTTTCTGTGATAGCTAAAATGTTTAAAATGTTTCTGGGTTTGAGTGAAATTTGGAAGTTCTTTTCTGTTAAAAACTGCAAATAAGAGATGAGAAGGTACTTATTTTTCTAATATTTTGAAAGATGAGCATACTTATTTCAAAAGAATATTCAGTTAAAAAATTTGACTGCATAAAAATTAAAATAAACTTTTCCCTCCACTGCATTAAAAATAATATTCTAGATAATTTCTGCTCTTCTAAAAGGGCTACAAGCTTTTTGAATTTTCTTTATTAGGTAAGAAATTCCATACCAGAGAATTATCAGGAGCTACTACCTGCTTCTGTGTGCAGTTTGCTGATCTGTAATTGTAGCAGTGATTGGAAAAGAGGTTGTAGAAACTGATGCTGTTCTGATTAAATGCAAAGTTTACTTATTTCAAGCATTTACATATTCCTGGAGCTGTACACTTCCAAAATTTGTTTCCTGAACAATTGCTCTTTCTGCATCTACAAGTGCCAGAGGGAAGTAAAACTTTGAACACCAGAAAAGCATCATCAGAATTTCAAGTGCTGCCTGATACTTGACTGGAAATCCTAAATTTGTCAGGGGCAAGTTGAAATACTGAGTGGCTGAGGCTGCTGGAGTAGGTTTTCTGTAGGTTTAGTTGACTGTAACGCCTGTAACTACAAGAGATTGGTTTAATCAGTGCAGACCTTCATCATTTCTGTGAGAGCCTTATACAGCAAAATACAAGTTAATCCAACATTTTCTTTTTATTGAAACCTGAGAGTGAGGCAAAAACTGTACTTAAGCATCATTTTTGAAACACCATAAAATCAAATCCTCAAAGACCCTTTGTTTCTAAAAGGAAATAAATCTATTTTTTTATTATTATTATTATTATTATTATTTCTTTTACATTGTTTGGGGGTTTTTGTGCCTTTTATTTTAGCTGATGTAGCCCTTCCAATTCTTTCAAGTACTCTGAAAGAACTTTGGACTATACAAATAATTGGAAATTAAATTTCAAAGCTTCTCAGCAGCATGAAGGACACTCAGTTTTGCTTCCCCCACAGTAAGGGATTGTGGCTCACCATGGATGCTTCTGTTCCTGCAGAGGGACAAAGAGGGTGAGGATGTTGAGGAATTATAGAAAAAAGGAGGAGGCGTGAGGAACTAAGTTTGAAATGTTTTATCAGATGAATCTCTGAATGCTGGAATCAGTCCCAGGAACAAATCTTTGCTTTCTCGAGTTTTACAGATTTTAAAAACTCCCATTTTTTTGTTTTGTTTTAGTTTGGGGTTTTCTAATTGAAAAAGACAAGCTTTTGTTGCTGTTCTTGATAATTTTAGAAAACTGGTTGGTCAGTTTCCTCTAGGGCAGATGCCATCAGAGAAATGCATGATTGTGATTAGATGTAATTTATCTCTCAGCAAACTGTGAAACTCTGCTGACATGTTCTCCAAAGTGCTCCTGGAAGTGGCTGGGATAAATCACCACGGATGAGACCTGACAGCTGTAAGAATACATGGACAGAGTTCATCAGTCTCAAACAAAGCAAGTATGGATCTGAATTAAAATTAGTAGTAAAGTAGGAAATGTAAAATCAGCCAACAGCAACACACGACAGCATGCATAAAAATGAAAGGGAAAATCATGCTAACAAGGACTGATACATCCCTCTTCAAAATGGACGCACACAAAAAATCTATCTCTATAGGAATAGGGAAAATGTTGGGTGGTTTGGACTTCTCCATTAGGGCACTCCATGAATATACTTGAGTCTACACCTGTCACCATCCTCCACCCTGGATCCCCATCCTTGGTGGAGCAGCCAACACTGGCTGCTTGCTGGTGTGCTTTAAATTATGCTTAACAAGCCTCAATTTCTGCAGGTAAAGTCATGGTTTCTATCCAAACATGCAGGTATCCACATCTCTAGGTGAGAATTCCATGGATAGGGGTGTTGGATGTGTAGAAAGGGAGACAGAAAACATCTTTTGTGAGCACAGAAACCCAGACTGCAGAGATTTTAATTTGTGTGACAAGACCTATTGGGAGAACTTCAGTGGAGTTGGAGAAACTATGGTGCCTATGGATGTTTCTTCTTCCTTCTTTGCTAAGTTGACTGAAGATTATTACAGTGAAATAGTTAGTGGGCTTGGAAATAAAATTCTGGCAAAAGTAAGGATGGGTTAATACAAGTTCCAATGTCAATTTTTGTCATTCTCACACAGCAGCATAGCCAAAGCAAAGTGGATGTTAGGGAGAAGAAAAGCAAAACAAGTCCACTTGTAAAAATAGAGGACTGAGTGAAGAAAGTGGTGGCCATCTATATTGGAAGAAATTGATTTTTTAATTTCAATATATGCATTATTATGATTGTGAATTAAGCAGGACTGTGATTTTAGAGATTAACTGCCATCAGTGTTGGTTCTGTTCATGTATCTCTATCAATAACCACTTTGGCTTTGCTTCTAAATAACACGTGCCCCTTACTTGTCTGGTCCCTTGGACTCCTGCAGGGGTTATATTGGTGTGGTCATTGTCTCCATGGCTTAAAAATCTTTTATCTGTATTAGGTGAGTGTTTTTCTTTGTGCAAACCAGGCTAAATGTATGTGTTTAGACTGCTCTTTATTTATTTTCACTTGATGAAGCTGAACTCTCTTTGGGGATGGGTGCCAGGGAGATCTGCCATTGTAAAAAGCCATAGTTACACCATTTATTGTTAAATTTCAAATTGTTAGGCACTACTCTGCCAAACTAAATGGCAGAAAGTGCAACAATCTGTTGGATGTGTGTTGCAGTATCACTGTTTTATTTTGAATAAAGAGCCTCTTAGACATATCAGTGACAAATGCTGAAGGGGAAATGTTCCTTCAGCTGGC
Organism: Lichenostomus cassidix; assembly: GCF_008360975.1. Lineage (NCBI taxonomy): Eukaryota > Metazoa > Chordata > Aves > Passeriformes > Meliphagidae > Lichenostomus > Lichenostomus cassidix. Next base: position 6,276,175 of record NC_139511.1, read on the forward strand.
TCTTCCCTGGTGCCTCAGCTGCTGATAGCTCTACTGCAGATGCCTGTCTTGAACTGGGATTGCAGCCTCTTGAAAAGTTTATGAAGACACAGGGCCACCGAAAGAGGCAGCTCCTCTGTTCTGCAGAGGAGTTTCAGACTTGCCTCTCACCTCCCTGCCAGATTCTGAGCTGCTGAAAAGAAAGGGTAGTGCTGGTAAAACTCTGCTTTTGCTGTCAGTGACCAGAAGAAGGAGCAAGGGGTTCTGGCTTTGCCTTGAACAGAGTTTCTTTGCCTCTTTCCAACACCTATTGGTGTGTTTCCCCTCCAAGTGCTAAGCACCCCAAAGTTAAGTCTCTAGGAATGTTCACTTTGCCTGCCAGGACAGGAGCTGGGCAGAAAGAAGAGGAGCTGTCTGGAGTTCATCCCTTCTGTTAGAAAGGGAACGTTTATTTTGGCATAGGTTGAACATCTGCCTGGATAGGTTTCTATTATTGCATGGACCTACTACTGCTCTTAGCAAAGCACCTGCTTTTCTGTGGATAAAAGAGAGGGAATCAAAGCTCTCCATTGGCTTTGTGCCACTCAGCTGAAAGGATCTGCCTGGCCTTTGTGCCTTGGGAACTGGGCAGCAGTCTGGGGATAATGTGCTTTTCTGAAGGTCTCTAAGGTATTTAGATTTACAGGACATGGCTTAGCTCACTGTGTTTGCAGGCCTGGGGAGCTCTTGAATGTTGTTGAAAGAGATCTGCAGTGACACTGAGTTAAAGATCTCATGTGCAATGTCTGCCAGGCTGGAAAAACAAATAAATATATGCAATACACAGAGATAATTGGGAAGATGGGCAGAAGGGTGTGATTGCCTTTGTTCATGTGCCTTCAGATTGCCATAAAAGAAGGAAAATTCTTACTACTATCATGGACTCCATAAAAACAGGGTTGGAATCTGACATAAGCAGAGGTGACTTGTGCAGCTGCACACACAAGGGCTGGGGTGGAGGTGGGCAGGTGAGGGGACTGAAAAGAATGTGGTGACTATGACTCACTCAAGTTCATGGGGAAAGGCTGGCAGAGCTCTCCCCCACCCTAATAGAAGACTTTCCTACCTTGCTGAAGGGTTCTAAAGCTGCTTTGTCCCAGCAGCATTCCCATTACCCTACTAGACAAATGACCTCATGTTGAGAGAGAGGAAAAAGGCAAGTTCCTGTCAATTAGAACATCACTGATGACGGACAGGGTTAATGTCTCCAGTTAAAGCAACATCAGGCAGGAAACATTTTTCTCTGGCCCATCTGCAGCGATAAGAACCTCAGCAGAAGGCTTTCATCTCTGCAGCTGATGAGTAATTGTCATTGCCTGATACATTGTGAATTATTAAGCCTTGAACATTCTGCTGCAAGCTGAGATAAAACCTGGGGTGTGCACAGGTGGGACCCATGCTGTGTGTGGTGCATCTCCTGCACCTGTTCAATCCAGCCTGCCTTCTTCTCTTCACACACAGAGTTCATATCACCTGATGTTTTAATCACCCTTAATCTCCCTGATTAATGATACCTGCATGTGCTCTGTGGCCAGGGAGAGCAGCCAAGAGATTGCTTGCAAACCTATTTCAAAATCACCAGGAGTCAATCTTGTAGAGTATCAAGGAAGCAAAAGGAATGGTGAAAGTAAAAGCAGAAAATGGTAAAACTGGACAAGGAAAAGAATTAGTATTTTGAGATCTCATTCTCTTGGTTCAACAGGAATAAACAATTCCCAGTTCTGGCTTTGGAACTGGAACTTCATTTGTGTTGTCAGAGTTGTTGCAGATACTAGAAATTATTTTTTAATGAGTCTGCCTTCCTTTCCCCGCATTTTTAAACCCCATTTTCCCTGGCAGGCACATAGCAGTGGCCATAGCAATGCTCATGATGCCCCAATTATTTTTCTCTACAATCCAGGTATGAACCCAAGCCCACACCTTAAGTAGATATTGGAGCAAGTGGCTGGTACTGAGCTACCTCTTTGGGCCAAGCCCACAGGAAAAGTGATACTGCTGACTTTGTTCTGGGAAAAAGAAAGATTTGAAAAATCACCTGGGTTTTTCATTACTGGAAATCATTTGTGTTTGGATAAGCTTCCCTCCAGCAAAATAGAATAATTTATTGCTCTGCAGGCTTTTTTTAATTGGTTTCTTTCAATATTTTCTTTCTTTTTTTTTTCTTTTTTTCCCCAGAAATGTAATGATTTCTTGGGTTTGGTTATTGCATGTTGGCACACAATGAATAGGAACAGGTATAAACAGCTGAACATGACTATTATTGACTATTATTGAGCTCTCTGAACTGCAATACAAAACTTTCCTCTCTATGTCACTGCTAGCTTCAGTCCAGCAAGATGAAACAACAACAGCAGGAATTGGGAAGCCCATTATCAATTTGCCTGATGCTTCCATGCTATAATCACTCATCTGTCTCTTCATCAGCCAGATATTAATGTGACATCTGCTCTACCTAATTCCAGCCCCTATCCAGATTCTCTGCATGCAAACAATGCATCCTGCTTATAGTGTCAGTTTCACAGAGAATATGCCATTTCTCTGAGCAAAATGGAGTTATTTATTAGCAGGAAAAACTTTTAAAAGGTTAAGGATAACACCCTTCCAGGCTTCCAGCTGTATTTCAAATATATGAGGCCATTTTAATAGAATCATTGAAGCATAGAAGCATAGAATGAGTTAGGTTGGAAGGGACCTTAAAGATAATTTCATTCCAACCTCCTGCCATGGGCAGGGACAGATTCCACTACCCCAGGTTGCTCCCAAGCCTGTCCAACCTGGCCTTGAACACTTCCAGGACTGGGGCAGCCACAGCTTCTCTGGGCAACCTGCTTATCCAAATGCGTCTTCCTGAATGTGTTTATCATCTTTCCCATGTATTTATCTAAATAATTGCCACAAATATTCAATGAGACTGCAGCTCTAATGGTGAGCTTTGATGAGTCTCTAAATCAGCATCAAGCAGATGGATTTAAAGTTATGTCTTACCAATGCATTAGATTGTAATATCTGATTATAGCAAAAAGCATTATGCATGGGCACTAGGAGACCAGCCATTCCACTTCAGCTGATTTTCCTCATTATATCTGCTAACTAATATGATAGGTGCTGGTAGAACACTTCATCACCAGCCTTTCCAGATGAGGTTCTGTGTGGACTGAAATAGTGTCATATAAATTCATGCACCGTCTCCTTTGGATGAATATGCAAGGACTCTTGACCCAGGTCAGCAGCATGCCAGAGCAAACAAGAGAGATGTTTTTCTAGCCTTCATCTTTTATCTTCTTATTTTACTGCTTTCTCATCCCACTGAAAATGAGTGAGGGGAGGGCATCAAATATGTTTTCTGGAAAAGCATGACACTATTTCCATGAACATGTTTTGTCTGGGTTCTAGCGAAATGAATACCTTCTGTACAGGGAGTTACAGAATCCAGCACAGGATGGGCTTTTCACCACAGTTTTCTTTCAGTGTAGTTTATTTTTGAAAAACTAACAAAGCCTCTGCCTGGACCACTATCATAACTGAAACAATTTTTTTTAAAAGAGTGTTGTCAGGGTTGGGGTTTTTTTTATATATAGTATTTTTTTTTTAATATAGTATACATAAAATGCTATGGTGATATGCTAAATATACACATTGCTTCAATAAAACATTAAAAGAGCCTCATGTAATAATTAAAAAATACTGAAATTGGGATTTCCCCCGCCATTTAAACTGTCATTTCAGGTGATGCATTTCTGCAGAGTAGGTTTATAGTTTCAACTTATCTTCATTTTTAACAGAAACTGCTTCATCAAACTGGATTAAAGATCCTATTAAATGCATCTGTCTCTTCAGAAGTGAGCACAGAAAAGAAAAAAATGGGTAAACTATTTGAAAGCTTCCTTATCTAAAAAACCTTGGGTTTTATTTGCAAATAGATTTATTTACAAATACTTATTTACAAACCTGGTGCATTTTCAGCCAGATTAAAGATAATAAGAAGTATGTTACCACACTGTGAAATTTTGGTCATTAATAATACAGGGTGTGGTAAATAGCTGTCTCCTTGAGGCCATGGGTATGTAATCAGTTAAATTCTTCTTCGTTGTCTTCAGTGATACAAAAGTTTTCAACGTGGTTATTTATCTATTTGCATCTCTTTTCCTCCAGGCAATAATCAGTAAGCAGAAGTTCATTAAATGTTTAGTGGCTGTTTAAGGACAAGCAGGAGGCTTCAATAATTTATTCTGATGTAAATAATGAGTAATGGAGTTATTTATTAATTCATAGCAGAGATTGACCAGCTGATAGATCTCCAACTGGTAACCTTTAATTTCTACTTCTAGCTTTAGTTTCAGCCTATATCTTGTACCTATGACAACCTTAAGCCAAAAATGGGCTGATACAAAGCCTTTTGGAACAGCTAGGAAGGAGTGTACATCAGCTGTTCTTTGACAGGGGAAAGAGCAGCTCCAGGGACCAGAGACTTTCCTGTACCTTGCTGTTAGAACCACATCTAGCACACACACTTTGTCAGGGAAAATGATTTAAGGTGGTTCTCATCGTGGTTGTGCACAAATTACTTGCGGAATGGTGTTTGTATTCATGAAATGCTGTAATGAGGTGAAGTTCTACACACCAGGCATGATTCCCCTTGGCCTGGGAGGAAGTAATGGGAGAAAATGAATGATGGAGGTGCACAGCTCTGCAAATCTTTCAAGCCAGGCAGCTCTGCAATGGGTCAGTGTTTGAACATGAATTAGTGTCAGCAACAGTGCCCTGGATGTGTTTGTATTATTCATGGTTTATGAACTAACCTACTTTCTCTGTGTTTATTTAGATTTGCATTAAAAAAAACAACATAAACCCAACAAACTGAGAGGGGTCTAATCCCTCATGATTAAAACTATATCATTGGCTCCATGAGAGAGTAAGTGACTGAGCCTTGTTGGATTATGGCCTTTCTTTGCCACAGGCTGTTTCAGCTGCAGGCTCCGTGTTCATTCAAGGGTTTGTCTTTTTGAGACCACATTCAATGCTGACCCTTGTTTGCACAGTGATGTGGTTTTAATTCAGACAGACATGTGAAGAGCAGAATACAAACGCTTTCACAAATTGATTTCCTGTCTTAATTAGATTGTTTGTGTTCCAGCGCCTCAAAGATGACCACAGTTGCAGGGAATGCCAACACGAAGTGAAGGATGGAAGAGGGAGGGATTCCATAAGGACTTAACTAATTCACTCAAGTCTACCAACTTAAGTCCTCAATCACCAGTTTGCAGGAGGCTTCTGAGGGAATGTTGTATTCCTGCATTTTAAATGTTGATGGTGTCTCCTTGTTCGCTCTTGTCACATGATATAGAGCAGAAACACACTTGAGGTTTCTTCCTAAAACCTCTTTATCTTGCAGAACAACTGCAATTTCTACCCGGGTGACAACTAGCCAGAGATTCATTAAGAAAGTGCATAATTTAAGTGGAAAAACCAGGCACTGACAGCCAACTTTGACCTGGCCTGCTGAGCCAGCAGCATCACCCCACCACTTTGGGATGGGAAGGTCAGAATCCATCCATCTCGATGAGTGAGCAGGTTCCTCAGGGGCAAAGGATTTAAAGGAAGAATGGGAGTAATTTCGAAGAGTCTGTGGCTCTGCAAAAAGCAGGGATTGTTTAACTGACAAAGCAACAGCCTGGGGGAGGCAGGAAAACATTCAAATGTTTAGAAGGCTGCTAAAAAGGGGGAATGAAATTGATTGCCCTTTGTGCCTCCCAGGTATGATGGAAGCAATCAGTTTAACATAGCAAGGGAAGCTTCAGGAGGTGAGGCTGGACAAGGGGGATTGCTATGGGGCAGAGTGTGGACTGAGCAGAATCTGCAAGTCCCAGGGGTTCAAAGCAAAAATCAGGCAAACACCTCTGCTTTTTCCTGAGTTATGGCACTGAGCAGCCTCTCAGGGATGTGTTTGCTGCTCTCCCAGAGATGACACAGATGTTACTGCTTTTTGAAATGCAAAAAATGGTTAAAAAGGTGACTCTGCTGACTCTGGTCTTGCTCCTTTATGTTCTGCTCTTTTTTTGTTCCTGTGGTCACTCTTTGCACCATAGACAGCCTGAGGAAGGACTTGACCCCAGGCTCAGAGCTGCTGGCTGCCAGCTCTGCTCCACATCCCCATGCCTGTTTGGAGGGGTCTCTGGGTGCCCAGGAGAGGGAAGAGAGGGGGAAACAGCACACCATAATTCCTTGGAGGGAGGCAAGGGGAAGCAGCCACCAGAGGGTTCTTGCTGATGAAGCCCATGGGTGTTGGGAGAGGCCAACTTTGCTGCCCTGCTCTTTGGGGAGCAGGCAGCCAGAAGGAATAGTGTTGGAAGGGTCAGGGATAGAGCAGGGTGGTAACTTAGACTTCACATTTTGTTCTGAAGCTCTCATTTCTCATTCTCATCAGCTCTGTGGTAATGAGAATTAGAGGAGGTAAAACACAATTGCTGCCATGAAATGGCAAAACTTTATGAAGTCAGAATGAATGGCAGAATTTTTATGTCTGCACTTCAGTTTTATAGCTGAAACATTGCCATCATTGGAAGACAGGGCTATTCATCATTCTGTTGTCTATATCAGAATTCACTGCAGCATTTTCCCCTCCCTGTACAGTTAGCCAGAACCAAACCTGAGGAAGGAGAAGGACACAGTGCAAATACCCTTAATGTTCTCAGGTTTTGGAGTGGAATAGAAGATTAACAAATATCTGCTATCATTATCTCTTTCCTCTTTCCCAGCAGCTGTTGCTGCTGGAAACCTCTTGCAGTTGAAAGAGTAATCTCAAGTCCTCTGAAAATAAAGGAAACCAAAGCCTTATTTGCAATATTCACATAAAGGCACCGCTTTGTTAAGGTATTGGCAGTGCCAATTTGTGGAGCAGGACTACTTCAGTTGGTGCACAGCAGTTCCAGTTTATTTTGAACAACCTTCCATGCAGTACTGGTGCATAAATTCTATGAAGGGTAGTATCTGGGAAAGGACAAGAGGAATAGGTAAAAAATTCAGTGTGTTTATCTCTGGAACAGAGGTATTCTGGCTCTTAAACGCTACCAGGGATAAAATATCTCTTGGAATCACAGGAATGGACCTGCCATGGGAATGAGCACATGACTAAGAGGATTTTAAGGGAAGGGAAACAATGATGAGTTTGCCATAAATCCCCCTATGGGTTTATGCAGACAGAAATCCAAACTCAAGCTGCCCTGTGGACAGCAGAAGGAGGTAAGGTGAGGAAATATTGAACAGAAGTGGGTTCTGGGGAAGGTGTCATAAGCCATGGAGTGAGAGCAGTTTTTCAACGTGGTAGGAGCTGAGCAGCATCTAATGAGTGGAGACACTTTTCAGGGATGCAAAGTGGAAAGTTTGTCTTTGGTGGAGGGAGCTGAGGACGTTTTTGCAGCCTGAGCAGCTTTAGAAGTTGGCTGGTGGGACAAGACAGACTGTGGCACTGCAGGGACAGACAGCCTGCTCCATTCAGCATGGACCACCTCACTCTGGGGCTGCTGTTGTTGCTGCAGGGTTGCTGTTGATGCTATTTTTCCCTTACAGGAATGTTTGTCCATACCTTGATGAAGGTTTTTCCTTAGTGCATTTTATGAACAACTTGCAGACTAGGGGCATTTAGCATCAAATTCACACGTGCAGAGGTCCCTTGACCCTGTTGTTGTGGAGCTGCATTGTATTTTATAGACTGCCTGTGTGAGATTAATGCTGCATTTCATGGCAAAAAGAGAGCCACCAGGTCTCAGGAAAACAGCACGCCAATACTCTCCTAAGTTTTTTCAGCTTTCTGCCTGTCTTCTTCCCAAAAGTAGATCCCACATTTTTAAGGGTCAACGAAACTTCTGGCTGACCTGCTGCTTAGGGACAGTTGATTCAAGTGGCCTGAAGATCTGTCCCAAAAGGTCACTCAGGAGCAGCTGGAAACTAAAGCTGATAGAAAGCCCAAAATTTCATCAGTTACAGCCATGACTAAAAGAATTGCTCAGCCTTGAACAAACTACACATGAGCAGTCAATTAATTAACTGTGCCACAAGCAGGGAAGGGTGACAGTAGAAGCTCACATGCGTTGGTACCACCATATTTATTGGTGCTGGCCCCTCTGGGAAACAGAATTATCCCCTGACCCTGGAGAGAGCTCCCACTTCTCCAGGACAGCCCAGGAGGGACTGGGACATTATGCTTCCTCTCAGAAAAACATCAATTTACATTATGAGGAAAATATTTTTGCATCCTTGATAGATTCTGGCAGGAATGGCTCAGACTCAGGGGATCAGAATGGGAAAATTGTTTTTCCTTCCTAGAACTTGATTTTTGCTGGAGTGCTCAGGAGTCCCTGAGGAGCCTTGCTGCAGTGGGTGACTGAGCTCTGCCATGCTGCACTGTCCATGTGGCCATGTGAGGATTCTCCAACTCCTCCTGAGGTTGTGTTCCCCTCCAGTGCCGCCACAGTTCAGAGAAATTTGCATTTGTCTCCAGATGAACAGAAGGTGACATCAAATGTGCCACAACAGCAGTATGAGGATGAGTGTGAGAAATGGAGCAAGGAAAATAGGAAGTAAGATTTAAGGAGGAAGGAAGGAAGGAAAAAGGAAGAACAATTCACAAGGCAAGATGTTAGTGAAGTTGCCTAGGAGCAGCAGCATGTGAGGCAAAGTGAGTTTGTGTAAGAACCATGCCTTGAGGTTGGGCTGGGTTTGGGATTTAGAGGAAGGGGTTGGTGTAACTATTGTACAGGGCTTTTCTTCCTTCATTGCACCAGAATAACTTACTAGCCAACAGTATTCTCCATTCTTGTTAATTAATTTACCTACTTGGACATATTCTCAGGAATTGATATGCAGAGACTCTACTTTTACCAATGGAAGAGAATTTAATGTTCAGTAATCATCACATGTCCAAATGCTTCATTTCTGCTCTGACAGCCTTACCAAAACAAAAAAAGGTTTAGCAATTTCCAGCTCAACATTCTGTGACAAAAGACTGGAATAAACACAATAGAGTGAGTTTCTCTTCCATGGGGAATATTTACATACTTAAACCTTGTTCCAAGAGCCAATGCTCAGATATTTTGTGATTCATAGCATCTCCATGGTTCCTTGAAGATGTGTAATTCTGGTGCTTCACACTCAGGTTTTCTTCTGGAAAAAGATTTCTAAAAAGCTAAACTTTCACCTGTGCCCAAAAGTTATCCTTTTGTCTTTTATGAAGGTAGCTGTACCCTAGTGTTCCTGGCTCATATGTAGCTTTCTCTGCTGTTCCATAATGAAGAGGAGAATGATGACCTATCTGTGGTTTGGAGATGTTTGAGGAATACACACTTGTACTGAAAAAAAAATATAGGGGTTTTTTTTCAGAAAAAGAAACTCAAACAACTAAGCACAGCTTTATTGTCTGTTTCCCATTATGTTTGATGATGTTAAAATAATTTTTTTTTCTAGACAGATAATTTTCTTGCTTTTTTCCTGAGTGAAAAACCACCTTGTGCCTTTTGAATTCCATATATTCTCAATGGGGCTTTTTTCCTTTAAGCTCAAGGGTGACATGACATAAACCAAATCAACTTTAATGCTGATATCACTTGGAAAGGCTGATTGTAGAGGGTTTAGCAGGGACAGGAGAATTCAAGGAAGCTAAGTCCTTCCCTGAGCTCTTTTTTATTGCTCTGCAAGAGCTGTTCCCAGCAGAGCCACCCTCAGGGGGATGAAGGTGGAGGAAATCTCCTAGTTGATCCATAGATCTCACTGTTATTCATGACACTGCTGTTTATGTGGCTGAGAAGGACAGAAGAACCTTCCTCAGGTTAAAGTGCCTCCCATTCCCAATTTTCCAATGCACTCCAGTCCCTGTGTGAATGCAGCTCTTTCCAGAGCAGCACAGCTGCCAGGGATTTGGAAGGTGTCCTGTCATCAAACGGGTTAATGAAATTTTATTTCCTGCCTGGACCTCTCTTGAGGCTGGCAGCACAGCAAATCACCCAGACAAGCCTCACTTGGGTTTGTTTTTAGTATTTAGGGGCTGTGAGACACAGACAGGGATGGTGTGCAGCTGTTCCCATCTGGGAGGAGCTTCTGTTGAGCTTGACTTTCAGATCCTGGATGGTTTACCAGCACGGTAAATTTTCCTAAAAGTAGAAGGAAAGAAAGAGGCAGGCAGGCCTTCATCTCCCATTACTGCTTCAGCATGACAGAGAGAAGGAAGGAAAAGACAAAGCCCTTCAGGCAGGAGCTTAATTGTTTTGTTTGTTTAGAGCACCAAATACCCATTTCCACAGGCATGTGAGCTCTTTGAGACAAGATTCGTTCTCACCAGGACAGAAATTGGGGGTTTCTGGACAGGTTCACCTTACCAAGTAGAAAGTCATTAAAAAGAAGACAGCTCTGTGCTGGTGCTTGCTATTCCAACAGCAGCCTGTGAGTCACAAACCATCAGCACAAAACCCCCACAAGCAGCTCTGACAAAGTGCATCCTCAGCCCTTTGGGTCACTTCCAGCCTCTTTGGCTGCAAGGCTGCTGCTGAGGTCTTACTAAGGACTGGGAAAATATTATTGATATTGGTATTTTTGAAGCCCTGGACAGAGCCAAGAGCACCCAAAAGAGCAGTGACCTCTGGGGAAAAGTGGGCTGAAGTTAAATCCACTTGATGTTCCTGGAGTCTCCTCTCTTTTCCAAGTACTGTGGGACAGAAGGGCAGGGTAAGTAGCACAAGAAATTCTTCATGGTTATGAAGACTTTATCAAGCCTGAAATAGGACATTTGGAAAAAAACAGGGTCTTGTCTGCTGAAAGATGCAGAGAAACTGAAAGAACATCTGCAGCAAGTGCAGAGTTGATGCTAAAATCTTTTTATTTGTGTCAGTGACATCTCTTTTAGAATAAGAACAGCCAAAGATGAAAAAGGCGTCAGGGACTAGGTCAAGAAGTGCAGTGATAAAGAGAAAGTACATTAATAGAAAATTACTAAAACATTCAAAGCTCATCTGTTGTGGCTGGGTCCCTAAATAGAAGCACTGTTAAATTGTTTAATCCTTAATGGGTCAAAATTCACCAATAAAAAGATCTTGAGAGTCAAATCTGGTGCTTTTGGGGAAAGGTAAAAATCTATAAATGAGGAAGAACGGAAAATTGTGCTCATTTTCTGGGTAAAAGTTTTTTCTGATGGAAAGTGACACTTTCCTATGGTGACGTCTAGGCCAGCAGCATTTCTCTGAGAGTATTTCTGGTGCTGCCAGCCTCCAGTGTCCTGGAGAGGAAAAGCTGGAAGCCACACAACCCTCCCATTCCGACTGAGACTGCAGTGACCCCTGCAGATGTTAAACCAATACCTTGATCTCCCTGCTCCTTCTCAGAAGTGCAAATAGCTCACTTTGCCCTGGAGACATAACATTGAACACCAGAAATCTGTTTTAAAAACAGAAAATGGGGCAAAACCAAAGGGGATTTAGAGAGAGTTTCAGGTTTGAGTGTGAAGGAAAACAGAGGCTCTGGCTGTGGCTTTCTGCAGCAAACTCCAGCAGGTATGCAATGTTCTACAATCCCCTTGCTGCTCACACACCTAGAGCTGCATGTGAACACCTTCCCAGAGAAGTGTTTTTGTGTTTTTTGAAGGGTGAAGCAGTAACACAAATGTAAGAGAGAGAGGATGGCTGTTTTTGTCAGAGAAAAATATTAAAGACTTGCCCAGAAACAAAGCTGCCTTGAGAGATGCCCATTGTTACCCACACAGCAACTGGGAAGGATTCTTCATCAGGAAATAACAGGACTCCAAAGCCAGCAGAACCTTGCAAGGACACACCATGTGCTACAGACCCAGCATGATTCTTTCCAGGTGATTTAAAATTAATGTCACTGTCAGCTTTCTCCTGAGGGGGAGAAAGATTTGGTAGACAGGCAGCCTAATGTCTAATTGCTTTGCAATTATATTTTTCAAGGAGATATATTAATATGTATTGCTAAATCTCATGTTCTCACCACTATAATTAAGGGTCTGTCATGGTTTCCATTACAAAACCACAATTTTAGGGATTTATAACTATTCCCAAACCACAAGACTTGGCTTCAGGCTGCAATTCAGTGTAGCAAGATCTCAAGCTAAGAACAAATTTAATGAGAAAAGCTTGCAAATATACAATTTCCATGCTTTTGATTTATTTTCCTGAGATGTAAAAAGTAATGCACACTTGTATACATGTCTATAAATTTGCTGGTGAATTTTTGCAATTAAGGAATTCAGATGTAGGTAGTGTATTAATCCGTATGGAGCCCAAACAACCTTTGTGGTTGAGATTCATTAATATTTCTATTTCTGACAATAGCACAAACTTCCAAACTCAAAATATCTCATGATTTACATGCAACCATTGTCAACATTTTTCCTTCCCCAGCTCCAGAAAGAAAACATAAGTTTCTCTCATGGGCATATCACGCTGAAGGTACTACAGATCTACAACTCTCTGGGCACATAATCTCATGAAACTTAGTCAAAAATATCTTTCTTTGGGTTTGAGAGCATGTAGAAGCTGAGGTGGGTTTTCTCTTTTTCTCTCACAGAGAGAGAATTTCTTTTTATTGCTCCTCTCTTTGCTGGAATTCCTTCCTTCCTTCCTTCCTGCCTTCCTGCCTTCCTTCCTGCCTTCCTTCCTGCCTTCCTTCCTTCCTTCCTTCCTTCCTTCCTTCCTTCCTTCCTTCCTTCCTTCCTTCCTTCTTTTCCCTTCAAAAACTGTTTCCAATTAATATGATGCCAAATGGTTGTTTTTCTTCATTTCCAACTGGTTATTTTTTTCCTTAGCTCACTGCTTGCTCCATGATTTTTTTTTTAAAAACCCCGATTGGATATGAAGATTAATTTGGGATTATTGCCAGTTAAAATAGAAGTCATGTCATTAACTTACTGAGAAAATCAGTTGTGCTTGAGGCTTTCACAGGCAACATCCAAGACACACTTGCACAAGTACTGATGCTTTCAACAACCAGGATTCTATCTGTGAAGAGTGATTAGCATAAACTCACACAATTCCTGAAATGTTCAAAATGCAGCTGGTCTTGATATACTGTCAATAACTCCTTCATTCCATGAATGGTCCTGAGTACAAATCTTGTGGATTTAACCCAAACCATGTTTTGCACATTCGACATCTCTGCTTGAAGCTGCCCAGGCTCTTGGCTTTGACCAACCCGACAGGCAAAAATTCTCACTCTCTCAGTCCTACAATCAAATACCAACTGAAACATGGTATAAATTCTTTAAAGAGAGTTTTGTAGGAATTGCTACATCACAGAATTGTTGTCCCAACAGACACCTCCCTTTGCTAGGAAAAAGAAACTGTATCTTTATGAGATAATGCATATTTCACCATTGTTGGAGACATAGTGTCATTACTTATTTTGAGAGTAATCTGGTCAAGAGGTTGTGGAAAGAAGGACTCTACTTGATCTAGGCATCATCAGCATTAAACTTTGCAGAGAATCAGAAGATATATTGATATAGATATAGATATATAGATGATATAGATAGAGATGATATAGCTACAGATAGATATAGACATAAATATAGGTAGATATAGATATAGATTAGATATATATATAGATATAGATATAGATATAGATATAGATATAGATACAGATACAGATATAGATAGATACAGATAGATAGATGATATAGATATAGATATAGATATAGATATAGATATAGATATAGATATAGATATAGATATAGATAGATATAGATATAGATATAGATATAGATATAGATGTAGATGTAGATGTAGATATAGAATAGATATAGAATAGATATAGATATAGATAGATATAGATATAGATATATAGATATAGATATAGATATAGATATAGATATAGATATAGATAGATATAGATATAGATATAGATATAGATATAGATATGTAATTAATGCACAGAATTAATATTGTGCTCTGAGAAGAAGGAAAAAGCTAATATTCAGTTTAGCGCTGGTTATATTTCTTGAAGAGCTGCATTAAAAGTAAACCTCATTACTCTTTCTTCCACATTCACTACAGCGTGAGCTAGCATCCATCACCACTCTTGAATTGCCAAGACGTTGGCTAACCATCCATTGCTTTACTCTTTCTAGAAGCTGTGCAAAATGGCACACAATTGCAAATAAACTCTTAAAAGCTCCAGAGAGCTCTCTGATTAGTGGGAATTGATGTGAATCAGGAGTTGAAGAGCCAGCAAGCAGCTTGCAGTGCATATTGTTTCCAAAGGGTACCTGACTTTTGTTGGAAAATCAAACAGGGCAAGTGAGGTACCTTGGATTAGCTTTTTGGTAAGAACCTCCAGGCTCAGAAGGTGCCAGAATGATGTTTTCACTCATTCCCTGGGCTGGTTGCAGCCACCTTTGGGTGTCACTTCCCAAACTCTGGGTCAGAACTGGAGGACTGAGTTCATTTTGGGAACAGTCCTGTGTTGGGGCACACTGGCATTGTGGTGCCAAGAGCAGCCCTGCCTCTGCAATGAGTTCACCATGGCTGGACTCCAATCACCTGCCAAAGCCTTCCTTCCACCACCCTCCTCAGCTGGACAGGGGAGAGAAAAGGGCTCATGAGTTGAGATAAGAACCAGGAGAGATCACTCAGCAAATACCATCACAGGAAAACCAGACTGAGCTTGGGGATATTAACTGAATTCATTATTAAATAAATCAGGGCAGGATAATGAGAAATAAAATAAATTTAAAATACATGGGGCATGGGGGATAGGTCAGTTAATCACATGTTTTTTCTCCAGCTGCTCAGGGAGAGGAGTCATTCCCTGCTGCACTGTGGGTCTCTCCCACAGGAGACAGTTCTCCATGAACTTGTCCACTGTGAGTTCATCCCAAGAGCAGCAGTTCTGCATGAGCTGCTGCCATGTGTGTCCCTCTGCCATGGGCTGCAGTCCTTCAGGCACAGCCTGCTCCAGTGTGGGTTCCCCACGGGGTCACAGGTCCTGCCAGGACCCTGCTCCAGCACAGGTGTCCCACAGGGTCACAGCCTTCTTTTCAGGCATCTCCCCGCTCCAGCCTGGACTCCTCCAGGCTGCAGGTGGCTCTCTGCTCCCTCATGCCCTCCATGGGCTGCAGGGGCACAGCTGCCGCTCCATGGCCTTCACATGGGCTGCAGGGCAATCCCAGCTATGGTGCCTGGAGCAGCTCCTGTCCCTCCTCCTTCACTGACCTGGTGTCTGCAGAGCTGTTCCTCTCATGTATTCTCACTCCTCTATTCAATGTCTGCAATTACATCTGCACAACAAACTGGTTTTCCTTCCTACATGTGTTTCCCAGAGCCATTACCACTGTCTCTGATGGGCTCGGCCTGGTCAGGGCTGGGTTCACCCTGGAGCCAGCAGCACTGGCTCTGCTGGACATGGAGAAGCTTCCAGCAGCTTCTCACTGAAGCCACCCCTGTGGTGCCCCAGGTCCCAAACCCTGGCCACACGAACCCAGTAAAAAACCCCAAAAATCCCTTGGGCTGGGAT
Organism: Lichenostomus cassidix; assembly: GCF_008360975.1. Taxonomy (NCBI): domain Eukaryota; kingdom Metazoa; phylum Chordata; class Aves; order Passeriformes; family Meliphagidae; genus Lichenostomus; species Lichenostomus cassidix. Next base: position 6,291,703 of record NC_139511.1, read on the forward strand.
CTCTGCAGTGAAGGGAAGTGGCCCAGGGCTGGCACAGAGGGGGACAAAAATCTTCAGTGTTTAGGTAACCCCAACCCTGGACTAACTGCATGAGCACCTTATTTTCCTCCAGAGACCAAACTGAAGCTCTGCATTTAGCACATAACATTTTCACCCCAAACTTCTGGTTGGGAGCAACTTCACCACCCCATTTTGCTCTTTGCCTGCAGTTTCTGCAAGACATTTGTGTACCACAATCCACAGGCTGTGTGTTCAGCCTCTCAGGACCATGAATGCTGCTCTTGGAATTGAAGCTGGGGTGAGATCCTGCGTGGGCAGCTGTGTCCTGACAGAGCTGGGAGCATGGCTGGTGCTGCCCAGCTTGCTGCTCCAGCAGAGTTTCTGGGGAGCAGAGGAACTGCAGGGCTCTGTGCTGCTGTCCTGGTGCAGCTCCTGTTGGATGCTGTGAGTTATCCGGCAGCAGAAATTGTGGGCTCAACCACAGGGATTGATTCACAAACAAGGAGATGAAAGAGTAATGAGGAAACATAATGAAACACTTCCCAAAACCACACCGCCTAAGCAAGCATTTGGCAGCTGCTTTCAGTTTCTTTTTTAAAAAGGTTTTTGTCTGGAATTAGGTGCTCCCCCGAGTTCTGAGTTGACACTGGAAAAGCTGCCAGTTGCACAGGACAACATGTGAGATTAAAGAAATATATTATTTCCTTGCACTGCAGTTCCCGGCAAAAGCATGTGAGATTAAATAAATATGTTATTGCCTTTGCACTACAGTTCCTGGGGAAAAAAAAATATCACCAGTAAATCATCCAGGCCCAGACAAACATCCAGGGAAATATACCCCAGAGCATTGAGCTTGTAGTGTTGTCAGGTTGGTTTTTTTCCCCAACAACCTTGTATTACACATCTGACATGATCTCACTTCATTCTGCAGAACAGGTTTTTTTCTCTCTTGTTGGCAAGACACAGAACTTGACAGTATGGTTGGCGTAGGTGAGTTCAAATGCTTTAGGTCACAGGCACTCTCAGAGAGGCTGATGTATTTCTTTCACTCAAATGCTTCTCTATTGTTGTTGTTATGTGTTCTTATTTTGCCAATTAACAAAACAAAAATAATATTCAGAGTCGTTTCCTTTTGCTCTTCCTCCTTTTCTATTTTTCCAGATGAGAAAGAAATCAAAAAAGAATGTTCACTTCCCAAACAAACCTCCTTGTGTATTCTTTTGCAGTTAAGAGCAAAAAAAAAAATTAAAAAATCAAGATGTAGAAAGCACAAAATACCATTTATATGGAATTTTAAAAAATTGGCAAACACATATGCATTAAAATGTGTAACACAGATATATGCAAAATGTAATTTTATTTATGCAGGTCTAAGGGGCACACTGCATATTCCCATGGTGATACCACAAGTCACACTGATTTTCTTTATTGTGTCTATCTGTTTTACAAAATGCTATACGTGTGCCTATGCATTTGCAGGGGTGGATCTGTGCAGTTCTCAGTAAGGCATAAATATCTGCAGAGATGCACATATGCATCTATTTTGGGTTTTATGGTATTTTAGGGGTTTTATAATAAGTGATACATTTTATTACTACTTATGGAACCAAGATCTTGTTTCAATTTCCTTACAATTTTAAGTGTCTTTTCTTCTTCCAGCTTCTGGCTTCTGCACAGCACAAAACTGGTCTTCAGAGGTTACTCTCCTTAAAACAGATGATTGCACAGCAAGAAGAACAAAGCTATTTATTAAATTAATCATAAAAGGACAGTTAATAGTCAAACATTATTAGACAGTATGTTTGATTTGGGACACTTTTTCAGTGAGATTGTCAGATTTTTTCATCAAATATTTAAATCCTGCTAAAAGAAGTGAAATATCAAGGTCAGGTTTCAAACTGTTTCATTCAAAATGCATTCAAAACTGAGAGCACAGGAAGGTCAATGTTCGACCTTCCTGTGCTCTCAGTTTGTACCAGTGTGATTTTACTGGTGCAGTTTTACTGTATTTGTCTCAGGATGGAGGTGCTGAAAGCATTGGATTATCTTCCCCTTATATCTTTCTCCCCCTTCTCCACTCCTTTTTAGTAAGTTTTAAATTGGAAGACATGTACTGAGAGATAGTTCATGGGCATGTTAAGGAAATTAAGAACTGTAGGAATTGTTTCCCTTCATAAACTGTGGTGACTTCCACTCACAGCCTCAGACTTAGCCACCCCACGGTATTTGCATTTGCTTGTCATATTCAGTACTGCCAAAAATCACAACTAAGATCCTTAGAAGGAACTGTGTCACCATTCCAAAATGATGGTCATCACTTTAGGGACTGCAGCCCACATCTCCAAAGGTCTGAATGGGCCAAGGCCAATACCAGACACCTTTTATTTTCTGTTTTGGAATCACAGCTATCACCCATCCATGCACCACAGAACATTAATGCCTGATTACAGCTCTCCTTGCTGTGTGTTTAAATGATGGGGGAGCATTTAGGAAGCTATTTCAAGGAGATGTGATCCCTTTAATTCCCAGGCAGTTAAATATGAATCCAGCTCTAAATATTCTGCATTTTATTTGGGAGATTCAATTGTTAGCCTTTGTTGTCAACTTCCTCTTGTTTTGAAGCAGATTTTTAAACTAAAAATAGAAATAAAACCCGGACTAAAAGTATTTTTAATTACTTGAAGGAAAGTGTGACTGGTCTTTTTCTTTTAATATATTACAGATTTAAATGTGGTTCCGCAAAATTTCTGTTTCTTCCAAATTTTTCTCTGTTAACTATGGTCCCATCCATCCAAATGAAGGACTGCCAGCCAATTACCCAAATGCAGGGTAATTGAGACAATCAGTTTCTCAGGGCAGAACCTGACATACTTATGTACCAGAACAATCCCCCCGAGTGTTACTTTACAAGTAACTCTTCCTACACCACTGTTCCCAAAAGCCTGTGGTTTCAGAGGCTCTCAGCTGATATTTGAGGTTTGTTAAATCCCATGCCCTTTGCTGCACTAAAGATGTTTATCCAACCCTGTCTGATTGAAGCTGTCGTGTGCTCATGTTTACACATTTACAACATTTTGAAATTTTTGTGAGAAAATCCAAGCATCTCCTGCTTGAGAAGAATGGCATGAAACGTCTCTACTGGAGAACATTGGGGAAATGTCTTTTCAATTCCATGAAGGAGTTAATTCTGTCACTTCAGGGCAATGTGCCCTGAATGAAAATATTGTCAAGTACTGCACACATGGGCCACAAACCAACGTCTCAGCTCTAAAAATAAAAAATTAGGGTGGTTTTCTTGTTTTTGTTTTCATTTGGGTTTTTTTTGGGGTGGGTTTTTGGAGGGAGGGTTGTTTGGTTTTTTTGTTTGTTTGTTTGGCTGGTTTTTTTGCTTGTTTGCTTGTGGATTTTATTGTTGTGCTTTATTGGTTTGTTTTGGTTTTTTTTGGGTTTTTTTGTTTTTTAAAACCAAATGGGAATATAACCAGCCTTGTTGGCTTTTGTTTTAAATTTCATTTTACTGAGCCATGTCACAAACCCAGCATTGCTTCCATGTGTTGTTAAATTTCAGGTAGGAATGAGGGGTAGTGGTGGATAAAGTGTGAGATCCCTGCAGAATTCTTAACATCTGCTCAAATAAAACCAACGGCGTCCCGAGATGCACATCCACATTTATCAGCCACGAGATCTCAAAGCTGGCCTTGCTCCAGCTGGAGAGACCTCATTTGGGAGGCTGCTGGCAGGTCTTCACACTCAGCTCTGGAATGGCTCACATGGCAGAGAGGAGAATAAAGCATATGGCTGTGAGAGAGAGACCAGGACCAGGAGATAATGGATCTTTGGAAAAGCCAGAGAAAGTGCAGGGCTTGACGGCTCCTGAGGGAGTGGGACATGCAGCAGAATCCCAATGAGGTGACATGAGGTGTGCAGGAGCCTGAGTGAGTGGCTGTGGAGCTGGAATGAGCCAGTGCTAAATGAGGAAGCAAGGAATTCTGGCAGAATTCCCTTACAAGACAGTGAATATAGCATGAGAGATTAAGCTGTTAGCATCATCAGCAGAAAGGCAATTTGGAAAGTCTGACGTTTGTAGGAGGGCAGAGACATTAGCTAGGAAATAGAACAAAAGCAGGTAAATCAAAAGGTTTGTTGTGTTTCCCCTGCTCCATTAAAATTCCCTTCATGCCACAGCAGCATCTGAGAGGGCAGGACAGGTGGGACACCATGGCAAAGCCAACTCGACAGCCAAAAAGAGAGACACCAGATCCACAATCTGAATTTTGGAATCCTTTAATGCCTCAGTCTCCAGTTACAGCATCAAAGCTGCTTCCAAGTGACCCAGGACTGACGCCACTCCAGGGACCAGGGGAGAAGCACACAGGCCTTTTCCTCCAGCACTGGTCATCAGCATTGAGAGTTGTCACCCTCAGGGCATGGGAACTTAACTGTGTGCCACAGCATGTGCCCTGAGGAAACAAGGTCTGCTGGAGCCATGAACACACATCTGGATGGGTGATTGGATGGATGAAAGGATGGATGAAAGGATGGATGAATAGCTGGAAGTTCAGATCTGGTTATGCAAAAGGAAGTTGCTAAGGGGATCCACAAAATCTCCCATCTCAGTCTTGGGATACTCCTTTGTTCCCACAGCAATTCCCATGGAAATGGCTGCTGAAAAGGCAATTTACTTCTGTAAACATCCTCTTTAAAAGGAGAGTGTAGTGTCTTGCAATCTGTCTGAAAGTGAATCAACACAGACTCTCTCCCAAATCTCCTGAATAAAAGTCAGAAATCTGACAGGGAATGGCGTTACGGATTCTTACCCAAAATCTAATGCCAACTGTTCTTTTCTTTACAAGTGTCTGCACAGCCGTTTTTCCATCTCCTTATTTTTAAAAGAATGACTTTTAACTGAGATGTCCCATGTGGACACCTGGCAGGATTCAGATTAACCATCTCCCTGGGTTTGTGCAGAGACAGAGGAGCACTTGTTATTTCTGCTTGGGCCCAACAAACCAACTGAACCTCACTGTCCCTCCAGTTTAACATGGTGATCACAAAGAGTTTTCTGCTCCTAAAGCATTGTCCAAATAAAACAAATCCATTCCCAGCCATGCCACAGCACACACAGAGGTGAGGCACTTGTTTCTGCCATCGTGAGCAGCTGGATGGAGTGGATAATGAGGCCAAGAATGTCTTCACAGGACACAGACTGATCCATCATCATCAGCCAGGTGAATCTCATAGTCTGTGGGAGAAGGAATGGCTAGAAAATATTACATCATTTCATCACATTTGATCCATCCTGTTCCTCATCTCTGCAGGAAAAGGATATAATGTAGTCCTCGTGTTTTTGTTCAGACAGACACGTGAAGATGGGTTTTGCCATACTCTACCTGTCTATCAATTAGTTTTCCTTAGATAGTCTGGTTAATATAAGAACATTACTATGGAAAATGGCAATTTCCTCAATAGTGGCACTGGATTTTTATTAGCAATGGTACAACAATCAGCCCTTTCTTGCATTCTAGGAGTGACTATTACAAGCTATTTTTTAAAATAATCCACTGTTTAGAAGACCAGCAGTATGAGCTGATTCAAGGTATGGACAAGACAGACTGGGAGGATGGTTCAGCTGCAATTCCTATTTAAAGTTTTCATAAATCAATTAGTTGCACAGTCAAACTTCCTAAAACCTCCTTCTGCTTCCTTAGAAGAGTCTAATTAGGAATCAGACAGAGGTTAATTTTGTCTTCTGGGGTTTTTTTTGAGCCTCTAATATGACTTTAGCCAATTTTTAACAGGCTCTAGTTTAACAAGTGCATTTGTATGGAAAGTGCTATTATCACAGCAACTCAGAAAAACTCCATGGTTTTCCAGTGTTAGATTGTGGTGGCTGGGGTTTTTGGGGGTTGTTTTTAAATGCACCTTTTTTAATAATATTTTCTCTTTATTCTATCTCCAAACACTGCAATAAATTCTCAGCAAAATTTTCACTGGGATTGAAACATCCCAGTAAAATCAGTAATGGGATGTTTGGGTATTTTTTCTGAGATAGTAGGTGACATGAATATTAAAAAAAAAAAATACCCAAACAGGACTTTGTTAAACCATTTATTTGTGGTTTATGCATTTCGTCTCCCATAGTCACTATTTAATTCTATTTCAGGCAAACAAGATGCAATGTTGTGTGGATGCTACCTACCACTGTGAGGGACAGCAAGAGGTTTTCTGTTCACATAAATAAAACGCAGAGAATGTGTCAGGCCCCAGAGGATGCCAACTGACCTTGCTGTCCCCAACAAGTCTCTGCACGTGTTCCCTGACCCTGTGTGACAGAACTACTTCCAGTTCTGTCCCTGGCCAGGTTGTTGGCTGGCCTAGGATGGACCTGGTTCAGCCCTCATCTCCAAACACAGTGTCCTAAGTTGGTTTTTGGGTTGTTTAATTTGGATGTTTTTGGGGGAGTTGGAGGGCTCAGTTCTGTTCACCTTCACAGTGATGAGTTTAATCTTGGTCTTGGTACATTTTTCAGTATCTTCACAGAAATATTACAGGAACATTAACCACATGGAAGTTTAAATGAGCAAAATATTTTGCATGGAAAGTGTAACTGTTTGGGAGTTGTGAGTTACTTTGTCACTCTTTAAAAACAGGCAAGATTGGATCCAAAATTTGTTTAGAACCTGAGACTCTATAGGTTTGACTTTAAGGGTTGACTTAAAAGAGAAGTTCAAATGCTGTTGGAAGCTGAGAGTGTCATCAGTGTCCTGTCAGAGATCTCTTCCATCACCACCAACCCAGGGCTGTCATGCAGCTAAGGTTCAGGATGAGGGGAATACCAGGGCCTGCTGATCTAAAAATGCCCTACAAATCCTGGGATATATCCCTAAGAGTGTACTATCCTCATCCTCACAACATGTGGTTTTCTGTGTCCCTGGCAACTCTTTTCAAACCTTCAACAGAAACAAAAATACCTAATGCTGAGATCAGAGGTTTAGTTATTACTTTATAGTATCTGTAATAACTAAAAGCCTTTTTCAGCTTTCAGTGCTGTATTAGTTTGGAGCACTGATGTGAAACTAAGGCAGGAAAATTTTAAAAATGCAGCCTACTTTTACTGTGTCCTTTAAATCCAGGCTCCTCTCACTTCTTTGGAGATTTGAAAAATGAACCATCAATCCCAAATTATCTCATCTTCATCTAACTTAATTTTATGCTATCGAGTATCTGAAAACAGTCATCATAGGTGTTTCTGTGAACATCTCGGCCTAAATTTTTCTCAGCTTCTGTAATTAGTTTAGCAGACCCATGTTGTTACTCGGTTTTAGATCAGAACAGTACTCGGTATAGGCGCAGGGAGAGTTGTTCCTAAACTCTCCTACAACAGTGGAGATGTTGAGCGCAATGAAGCTGGCTTGGAGTGCCAACCCTGAGCCCACCCACCAACCCAATATTTGGTAGCTTTTTGTCTGATATTCATGGCAGTGTCTGCATTTCATGGCAATAACTGTGTTTTAGGCTGCCTTCCAAACAAACCATAATGGCTAATTATTGAATTTTGAAGGGATCACAAAAGACTCATAACCTAATCCCCCCAGGATTGTTTGACACCAAGGTGTGAAAATTGCAGGAAGCAACCCACAGGCTATAAGGCTTTGCAGTGAGTGCCCAGCACAGTCTGCAAATGGGAGTTCAGTCTCTCTGTTTATAAAATTAGACAGCGATAGCAAAGTACTTGGGTCTTATGAATCCCCAGAAATAAAATAGTTACAGTAAAATTCCCAAAGAAATAAAACCATTTCCACCAAAATTGTTAAGTTTTATTTTACTTCAGAATTTGAGTGAGAGATGTAGGCATGAGGCACAAAGATAACTGGTTATATTACAGGGTTCTCGCTGAAATTTGGCTGAAATGGCAGGTAAAATTTGTAAATATGTTCTGCTTCTCCCATTCAACCAGTGAGTAGGGGGAGAATGGTCTACAGGGTGGAAATTCTGTATCACTAAATTCTTAAATCTCTGAATTTTAGTTGAGTCCTGGACTAAAGACCTTAACCCCCACTGTTTCAAAATTCACAGTGAAAAAAATTCCATGGTGTTGCTCTTTTTTTTGTTGAGGCGTGGCAAGAAGAAACTAATGATGAATCAGGATGAAATATGTAGGAATATTTTATCCAGAAAGTGTTAAGAGAGGTGTTTTAGGGACCCCTGAAGGTCCTCAAGTCTGCCTTTCCAAAAGATGGAGCAAGAAATCCAACACAGGTTTTGCTTTGGGTAGATCAGCTTCTTCCAGCAAATCATCCTAATGAGGAGTTTGCTGAAAAGTCTGAGGAACAAGCACCCCTGGGTCCCCACCCTGACCTCCCACTGAGGAGTAAAAACTCCTGCAGCAGAAAATTCAAATCAGTTTACCCTGATACAAAGCTGACTTTAATTTCTGCAAAGGCCTGGGGAGACAGAATGACCTTTTCAAAAAATCTCCTTGTGATTGAACTCTTCAAAGGGTAATTGCCAGGGAACTGTAGAACAAGCTCTTCAAAAAGTCCCAATTTAGAAATTTAGAAATGCTTATTGCTTTCCTACATATTGACTGTGCAGAGCTGTCAAGAATTGAGCTCATGTTGAAGACAACATGGAAGAACTTAAAAAACTTTTCCAGTGTTTCTCTGGACTAAGAAAGGGGTTGTAAACACACACCTTGGTCAGTTCTTCCACCTGCCACAAGCGTGGGACATGCAGAAGTTTTCATGTCCATTTCTTCAAGGACCTGCAGGCATTGCAAGCTCTGTCTGGTTATGTTTTGTGGGTGAGGTTTTTTGGACTGAGCAAGCACTGTGTTCTGCAGGAGTACATAAATAAGTTTTAGGCTCCCCTGCTCATCTGGTTGGAGATTGTCACACACAGCATTGTGCTGTTCTGTGCTGGCAGCAGCAGAAACACATGGAGGTACACAGCAGTTTTACCTCCAGTTGTTGTGAATCCTCCTCATCCGATCTTCCTTCAGATGAAATATTTATCTTACATAAGTGCAGACAGACAGAAACAAATGGCCAATATAAAACAGTTGATTTTTTTTCTCCCCCCTCCCCCCATCTTAGCTAGTTTTCACATTGAAAATGTCCTTTTGCATAGCAAAATGGACAGACATGAGAGCTGCCAACTACTATATTCCAGGATGATTGGGCAGAATACTACTCAAGAGGACAGGCAAATAAACCTGTTTGTGAGTTTAGGATCTCTCCAGTGTGGGTCTCTTTCAGTAGGTACTAAAGATAGTTTGAAAAAAAAAAAGCTCTGCATTTCAGTGTGAGAACCCTTTGGACTACATTTAAAACCCCTTAGATTAAATCTTACAACCTCAGAGAAAATGAATTGCAGTAAGATAAATGCTGGCCTATTAAGCAAAGATTAGGTTGACTTTTTTTTTCTCTCTTTTTCTTTTTTTTTAATAAGATGTTGAAACGGCTCCCCTTCGAACGATAAAAGTACTTGGAGAAACTGTCAGTGTCAGCTTGGCTGAAAATGCCCCTGCTTAAAATCCTTTCTCTGGAGAAAGGAGAGGTTGAAGGAGAACACTCTTTCCTCTCCTCTGTGCTCTTTACCATACACTGCCTTCTCAGACAAAGAAACATTTTGGTTGATGTAAGGTCATGGGTTGAGGCCTTTCACAAAGCACCAAAGTTTCTCAGTGTTTTGCTGGTTCTGTCAGTAATTTCACACTGATTCCCCAGGAAAACTTGTTCTCTGGACACGCTGGAGTCTTCCTTGAGTAAGGGCATGAGGATAGAGAAAGCAGGTGTGAGAAGAGCAAAACATTTTCCTTTGTGACAACTGATTCGCCCCAATCGAGCTCAGAGACACTTCAGAGACCAAGTCAGAGAAGTGGGTATTTGCTTTATTCAGTGCACCGGATGTGTGGGGATTGTTTCCACCAAACACACACACCTCAGTACCCCAAAGACACAGAGTTATAGGTAAAATCATGAATATTAATTACATTCTTCAGGATAGGAGTGGTTATACAAATCATTTCTCGGAAGTCATTAATATCATTAGCATGTGCACCACGCATGCTCCGTATGTCCTGGTGGTTTTTGGAGACCCCCAAAGCCTCCTCTAAGGTGACAGTCCTTCATGGGATGATTCAGCAGTTTCTGTGCTGGTTTCAAATGCATGCTTAGCTGATAAGCCATCAGGCCAGAGCTGTTACCTACAATTTGAATTTGAATTAAGAGTTCAGCCTTCAGCCCTGGAGGCTACAGACAGGCGCCTGTGCTGGTGGAAGGGGGCAAAAAGCTCAGAGTCTCACAACAGAAGTAAGTTCAGGACTTTTATTCCTCTCCCTTCAAGATCCCCAGCCTGGCAGCAGCCAGACCCACTCTCACAGCCCAGCTCTGAGTGGGAAGGGATGGATTGGCTGATAGTGCAATTGTTGTTTGTGCTCTTGGGAAATGGGATTTCCCGGGAAATCAGACAGAGGGTTTTGTTTCTATTCTTACCCGAACTGCCAATCCCTCTCCCCTGCTCACCACTGTGTTAGATCTGCTTGAGGCTGATAAACCTCACACAGTCTGTGGTCAGACCTAATTCCTACCAGCTGGTTCTCCTCCACAGAAGAGTTTTCTGCACTGAAAGAAGCCATCTCCATTTCCCGTCTGAGTGAGTCTGACACATTATGCTTTCGGCAAAACACAAATCTCCTCCCCGTGCAGAAGTTTCTCTTCTATCCCTCCCCTCATGATCACTGACTTTGCTTTTTTCTACTTGAAAACAGCTTTCTTGTTTCAAGTCTGACAGGATTTCGGAGGCCATTTGGAGGAATTATTTACTTGATGAGTTTGTCACCGAATCTGAGGGGAAAAAAATACAAAAACTCTCCAACAACATTTTAATGTTAGAGAGTCAAGGCATTACTTTATTATCTGGCCAGGATGTTGTTCTGGCCAGGATGTACCACAGAAATCATCTCATCCACACATAGCCCGGGTGTGCAGAGAGAATCATTCCACAATACATAGCTCGATTTCTCAGATATTTTATACAGTAAAAATACATAGGAAAGCATTGGGTCAGTATTCATTGGTCTAAAGTTGAGCAAACACCCAATATTCAGTCTCTCATTGGATCCAAATCTCCTCACCTCTGATGCTAATTAGATTCTTCATTCTTCAGTTTTTCTTATCAGTCCTTTTTCCGGCAAGGATGTCTTCAGCCCTGCTGGAGGTGGTCTGGGGTAGCCTTTTGTGATATCCATCATGTCCTGTTGATAACCACAAGATCCTGGCGGATGTTCTGTTAATAGTCTTTATCTTTCTGGTTATCTTCGGGGTCATTCCCAACCTGTTGATGTGCTGACTCTACCAGACCTCATCTGGT
>NC_139511.1:6303573-6331998 GCF_008360975.1 Lichenostomus cassidix
CCTCCCTCCCTCCCTCCCTCCCTCCTTCCTTCCTTTTCTTCCTTCATTTTTCTCTCTTTCACTCTCTCTTTCTCTCTTTCTCTCTCACTTTCTCCCTCCCTCCCTTTCTTTCTTCCTTTCTTTCTCTCTTTCTTTCTTTCTTTCTCTCTCTCTCTCTTTCTCTCTTTCTCTCTCTCTTTCTTTCTCTCTTTCTCTCTTTCTTTCTTTCTTTCTGCCTTGCCTTTGGCCTTACGTTGTCTTGCCTTTCTTTCCCTTTTTGCTTGCTTTTTCCCTGCTTTGCTTTTTGCCTTTTCTCTTGCCTTTCTTTTGCCTTGCCTAATGCCTCAACTTGCCCTTTTCCTTGTATTTTGCCATGCCTTGCCTTCCCTTGCCTCACCTCTTGCCTTGCTTTGCCTTTTGCCTTTCAGTTTTTCTTGCTTTTCCTTTTGCCTTGCCTTTAGCCTTGATTTGCCTTTTTCCTTTTGCCTTGCCTTTTGCCTTTCCTTTTACCATTTATTTTTCTTTGCCTTTCCTTCTGCCTTTTCCTTTTGCCTCTAACTTTTGCCTTGCCTTTTGCCTTATTTTTGCTTTACCTTTTGCCTTGCCTTTTGCCTTTCCTATCTCTTTTCCTTTTGCCTTTAACTTTTGCCTTGCCTTTTGTTTTGCCTTTTGCCTTGCCTTGCCTTGCTTTGCCTTTTGCCTTATTTTTGCTTTGCCTTTTGCCTTAGTTTTGCTTTGCCTTTTGCCTTGCTGATTTCCTCCCCTCCCATCCCCTCCCCTCCCCTCCCCGAAACTTCCCTTCCCAAAACTTCCCTTCCCTTCCAGAAACTTCCTGAAACTTCCCTTCACTTCCCTGAGACTTCCTTGAAATTTCCCTTCCCTTCCCTGAAACTACTCTGAAACTTTCCTCAAACTCCCCTCCCTGAAACTTCCCTGAAACATCCCTTCCCTGAAACTTCCATTCCCCTCTTGTTCCCTTCTGTGAAAATTCCCTTCCCTGAAACTTCCTGGAAACTTTCCTGAAAGTTCCCTGAAAATTATTTCAGGGCCCTGAAATTTCCCTGAAATTTCTCTGGAACATCCCTTTCCTGAAACATCCCTGAAACTTCCCTGAAACTCCTCTGAAACATCCGTGAAACTCCCTTACCTTGTTCTCCCCTCCCCTTTCCCATTCCTCCCCTCCCCGCCCCTCCCCTCATCCCTTATTTCCCATCCCTCCCTCCCTCCCTCCCTCCCTCCCTCCCTTTTGGTTTTCCTTTTCTTTCATTTTCTTTCGTTTTCTCTTTCTTTTCATTTTCTTTTCTCTTTCCTTTTCTTTTTCTTTCCATTCCTTCTCTCTCTGTCTATCTCTTGCTTTTTCTCTTTCTCTCCTTCTCCCCTTCTCTCTTTCTATCTCATTTTTTTAATAAAATCCATCCAATTGACTTTGCCATGTGCTCTCATTCACACCTTACTTCAGGCACAGCCATTTGAGCCATGAAATCACAATTTGCTTTAGCCCTAAAGGATCATAGAGTAAAACAAGGGAAAATGATCATTCTCTTTTTCAATTGGTTTTAATCTGCTGTTTAGATGGGGTTTGTTTGTTCTGTTCGTCGCACCTTTCAGTGATGTTGGCAACCTGTGCAGAAGCAAGGCTACAGGCAGCACCGAGAAAGGAAGGAGGAGGAGAGGGGAGGGGAAAGAGAAGGAGGAGGTAGGGAGAGACTGTGAGCTCCTGGGTACAATAGCAACAGGGACAGGGACAGGGAGAGGGACAGGGAGAAAGAAAGGGACAGGGACAGGGACAGGGACAGGGACAGGGACAGGGAAAGGGACAGAGAGAGGGACAGGGACTGCACCCAGCCGGGAAAGGGGACAAAATGTTGCCATTGGGACCAAAATGTTGCTCGCCTCTCGGGGGAAGGAAACACACTGCCTCAGCTGAGCTGTTGACACAAATCAAGAGGTTTTGCTTCCAAGACTTTATCCCCTCTCAATTCCATTGAAACGTGAGTGGTTTCTCACTGGCATTTCACATGATTTTATAACCCGGGTCAGACCTAGGGGCTGGAAGCCCACGAGTCCCGGGGCTGCTCCACTCCACGCCACTTGCAGTGGCTGTGCTGTGGCAGGATGGCCGCAGGAGGCCCTTGGTGACACGGGCGCCTTGTGTCAGGGCCCTGGCTCTGTGAGGCGGGACATGACGGTGCCCAAAGGCCCTTGTGACATCAGAGAGCCCCGCCCTGGCTGAGGGTATCCAAGGGGCACTGCAGGGCCCTGCCGTGGCCAGTCCCGGGAGAGCCACCGTGCTATCAGCAAGCAGCTCCCGGGACTCTGTGCGGCAGCGTGTTCAAAATGGCAGAGCAGAAGGCAAGGCCCAACTCGCAGCCCCCCAGCCCCTCACCTGCCCTGCTGGGAGCCCAGGCCCTCAGCCAGCAGCCGCTTCCTCGCAAGAAGCGTCCCTCGCGCTTCAGGCGGGCGCTGCGGGCTCTGCGGAGGGCCCTGGTTTGCTTCCCCTGCATGGGGACACTGCCCGAGGATTAGTGCCTGCAGCCAGCCCCTCTCATCTGGAAAGGACTCCGTGCTGATCCTTTGGGATTGTATCCGTGAGGATTCAGCACAGGAAAGAGTTGTTTCTCCCCGGACATGACTGTAAATAGCCAGATTGCGACCCAGGCAATTCTTACAAGCCAAAAGGAAGTTGCCTGTAAGCAATAGAATTAGCTATGAAAAAAAATCAAAAACCCCAGACCAAAAAAAAAGCAGAAAACCCTCATAAAACCACAAAAAGAATAAGAATAGGAATGATAAGAATAAGAAGAAGATAATGGAAGATGAAGAAATAGTAGTTCTAAAAAGAGTAAGAGTAAGAAGAAAACAAGATGAATATGAAGATTAGAAATAATAATAGGAAGAAGACTAAGAAGAATAAGCTAATACAGAAGATGGAATTATAGTAGTAGTAAACAATCCTAGGAAGACTGAAGAGCTGAATAAGAAGAAGAAAATAAAGAAGAAATAGTGTTAGTAAGGAAAAACAAGCAAAAACCCACACCAAGAAAACCACACCCCCAAAAAAGCACAGTAAGAAAAGAATTAGGAATAACATTAAAAGGATGAAGAAGAGGAAGAAGTAGTACAAAAAAAAAACAAGAAAGAAGAAGCAGAAAAAGTGCAAGAATAAGAGCAAAAAAAAAAGAATAAAATTAACAAGAAGAAGGAGAAAAACAATAAGAAGACATACAAGAAAAAGAACAAGAACAACATGAAAACAAGAAGAACAACAAGAAAGAGAATGAGAAAGATAATGAGAATGAGAACAAGAACGGTAATTAGAACAAGAACAAGAACAAGAAAAACAACAAGTAGAAGAAGAAGAAAAAGAAGAAAAACAAGAAGAAGAAAAAGAAGGACAGGAAGGAGAAGAAGGACATGAAGAAGAAGCCCTGATGGAGAGCATCAGAGCTCCTTCTTTCTTTCCTTCTTTCTCTCTCTCTCTTTCTCTCTCTCCTTCTCTCCCTGCCTCCCTGTCTCCCTGCTTCACCTGTTCCCCTCCCCTCCCCTCCCCTCCCCTCCCCGACACTTCCCTTCCCGAAACTTCCCTTCCTGAAACTTCCCTTCCCTTCCGGAAACTTCCAGAAACTTCCCTTCACTTTCCCTTCCCTTCACTTCCCTTCCCTTCCCTGAAACGTCCCTGAAACTTTCCTAAAACTTCCCTTCACTTCCCTGAGACTTCCTTGAAATTTCCCTTCCCTTCCCTGAAACTACTCTGAAACTTTCCTCAAACTCCCCTCCCTGAAACTTCCCTGAAACATCCCTTCCCTGAAACTTCCATTCCCCTCTTGTTCCCTTCTGTGAAAATTCCCTTCCCTGAAACTTCCCGGAAACTTTCCTGAAAGTTCCCTGAAAATTATTTCAGGGCCCTGAAATTTCCCTGAAATTTCTCTGGAACATCCCTTTCCTGAAACATCCCTGAAACTTCCCTGAAACTCCTCTGAAACATCCGTGAAACTCCCTTACCTTGTTCTCCCCTCCCCTTTCCCATTCCTCCCCTCCCCGCCCCTCCCCTCATCCCTTATTTCCCATCCCTCCCTCCCTCCCTCCCTCCTTTTCTTCCTTCATTTTTCTCTCTTTCACTCTCTTTCTCTCTTTCTCTCTCACTTTCTCCCTCCCTCCCTTTCTTTCTTCCTTTCTTTCTCTCTTTCTTTCTTTCTTTCTCTCTCTCTCTCTTTCTCTCTTTCTCTCTCTCTTTCTTTCTCTCTTTCTCTCTTTCTTTCTTTCTTTCTGCCTTGCCTTTGGCCTTACGTTGTCTTGCCTTTCTTTCCCTTTTTGCTTGCTTTTTCCCTGCTTTGCTTTTTGCCTTTTCTCTTGCCTTTCTTTTGCCTTGCCTAATGCCTCAACTTGCCTTTTTCCTTGTATTTTGCCATGCCTTGCCTTCCCTTGCCTCACCTCTTGCCTTGCTTTGCCTTTTGCCTTTCAGTTTTTCTTGCTTTTCCTTTTGCCTTGCCTTTAGCCTTGATTTGCCTTTTTCCTTTTGCCTTGCCTTTTGCCTTGCCTTTTACCATTTATTTTTCTTTGCCTTTCCTTCTGCCTTTTCTTTTTGCCTCTAACTTTTGCCTTGCCTTTTGCCTTGCCTTGCCTTGCTTTGCCTTTTGCCTTATTTTTGCTTTACCTTTTGCCTTGCCTTTTGCCTTTCCTATCTCTTTTCCTTTTGCCTTTAACTTTTGCCTTGCCTTTTGTTTTGCCTTTTGCCTTGCCTTGCCTTGCTTTGCCTTTTGCCTTAGTTTTGCTTTGCCTTTTGCCTTGCTGATTTCCTCCCCTCCCATCCCCTCCCCTCCCCTCCCCAAAACTTCCCTTCCCGAAACTTCCCTTCCCTTCCAGAAACTTCCTGAAACTTCCCTTCACTTCCCTGAGACTTCCTTGAAATTTCACTTCCCTTCCCTGAAACTACTCTGAAACTTTCCTCAAACTCCCCTCCCTGAAACTTCCCTGAAACATCCCTTCCCTGAAACTTCCATTCCCCTCTTGTTCCCTTCTGTGAAAATTCCCTTCCCTGAAACTTCCTGGAAACTTTCCTGAAAGTTCCCTGAAAATTATTTCAGGGCCCTGAAATTTCCCTGAAATTTCTCTGGAACATCCCTTTCCTGAAACATCCCTTCCCTGAAACATCCCTGAAACTCCTCTGAAACATCTCTGAAATTTCCCTGAAACTTCCCTGAAACTCCTCTGAAACATCTCTGAAATTTCCCTGAAACTTCCCTGAAACTCCCCTCCCCTGTTCTCCCATCCCCTTTCCCATTCCTCCCCTCCCCGCCCCTCCCCTCATCCCTTATTTCCCATCCCTCCCTCCCTCCCTCCCTCCCTCCCTCCCTCCCTCCTTTTTGGTTTTCCTTTTCTTTCATTTTCTTTCGTTTTCTCTTTCTTTTCATTTTCTTTTCTCTTTCCTTTTCTTTTTCTTTCCATTCCTTCTCTCTCTGTCTATCTCTTGCTTTTTCTCTTTCTCTCCTTCTCCCCTTCTCTCTTTCTATCTCATTTTTTTAATAAAATCCATCCAATTGACTTTGCCATGTGCTCTCATTCACACCTTACTTCAGGCACAGCCATTTGAGCCATGAAATCACAATTTGCTTTAGCCCTAAAGGATCATAGAGTAAAACAAGGGAAAATGATCAATCTCTTTTTCAATTGGTTTTAATCTGCTGTTTAGATGGGGTTTGTTTGTTCTGTTCGTCGCACCTTTCAGTGATGTTGGCAACCTGTGCAGAAGCAAGGCTACAGGCAGCACCGAGAAAGGAAGGAGGAGGAGAGGGGAGGGGAAAGAGAAGGAGGAGGTAGGGAGAGACTGTGAGCTCCTGGGTACAATAGCAACAGGGACAGGGACAGGGACAGGGAGAGGGACAGGGAGAAAGAAAGGGACAGGGACAGGGACAGGGAGAGGGCCAGGGCCAGGGCCAGGGCCAGGGACCATGCCTGGCAGGGAAAGGGGACAAAATGTTGCCATTGGGACCAAAATGTTGCTCGCCTCTCGGGGGAACGAAACACACTGCCTCAGCTGACCTGTTGACACAAATCAAGAGGTTTTGCTTCCAAGACTTTATCCCCTCTCAATTCCATTGAAACGTGAGTGGTTTCTCACTGGCATTTCATATGATTTTATAACCCGGGTCAGACCTAGGGGCTGGAAGCCCACGAGTCCCGGGGCTGCTCCACTCCACGCCACTTGCAGTGGCTGTGCTGTGGCAGGATGGCCGCAGGAGGCCCTTGGTGACACGGGCGCCTTGTGTCAGGGCCCTGGCTCTGTGAGGCGGGACATGACGGTGCCCAAAGGCCCTTGTGACATCAGAGAGCCCCGCCCTGGCTGAGGGTATCCAAGGGGCACTGCAGGGCCCTGCCGTGGCCAGTCCCGGGAGAGCCACCGTGCGATCAGCAAGCAGCTCCCGGGACTCTGTGCGGCAGCGTGTTCAAAATGGCAGAGCAGAAGGCAAGGCCCAACTCGCAGCCCCCCAGCCCCTCACCTGCCCTGCTGGGAGCCCAGGCCCTCAGCCAGCAGCCGCTTCCTCGCACGAAGCGTCCCTCGCGCTTCAGGCGGGCGCTGCGGGCTCTGCGGAGGGCCCTGGTTTGCTTCCCCTGCATGGGGACACTGCCCGAGGATTAGTGCCTGCAGCCAGCCTCTCTCATCTGGAAAGGACTCCCTGCTGATCCTTTGGGATTGTATCCGTGAGGATTCAGCACAGGAAAGAGTTGTTTCTCCCCGGACATGACTGTAAATAGCCAGATTGCGACCCAGGCAATTCTTACAAGCCAAAAGGAAGTTGCCTGTAAGCAATAGAATTAGCTATGAAAAAAAATCAAAAACCCCAGACCAAAAAAAAAGCAGAAAACCCTCATAAAACCACAAAAAGAATAAGAATAGGAATGATAAGAATAAGAAGAAGATAATGGAAGATGAAGAAATAGTAGTTCTAAAAAGAGTAAGAGTAAGAAGAAAACAAGAGGAATATTAAGATTAGAAATAATAATAGGAAGAAGACTAAGAAGAATAAGCTAATACAGAAGATGGAATTATAGTAGTAGTAAACAATCCTAGGAAGACTGAAGATCTGAATAAGAAGAAGAAAATAAAGAAGAAATAGTGTTAGTAAGGAAAAACAAGCAAAAACCCACACCAAGAAAACCACACCCCCAAAAAAGCACAGTAAGAAAAGAATTAGGAATAACATTAAAAGGATGAAGAAGAGGAAGAAGTAGTACAAAAAAAAAAAAGAAAGAAGAAGCCGAAAAAGTGCAAGAATAAGAGCAAAAAAAAAAGAATAAAATTAACAAGAAGAAGGAGAAAAACAATAAGAAGACATACAAGAAAAAGAACAAGAACAACATGAAAACAAGAAGAACAACAAGAAAGAGAATGAGAAAGATAATGAGAATGAGAACAAGAACGGTAATTAGAACAAGAACAAGAACAAGAAAAACAACAAGTAGAAGAAGAAGAAAAAGAAGAAAAACAAGAAGAAGAAAAAGAAGGACAGGAAGGAGAAGAAGGACATGAAGAAGAAGCCCTGATGGAGAGCATCAGAGCTCCTTCTTTCTTTCCTTCTTTCTCTCTCTCTCTTTCTCTCTCTCCTTCTCTCCCTGCCTCCCTGTCTCCCTGCTTCACCTGTTCCCCTCCCCTCCCCTCCCCTCCCCGACACTTCCCTTCCCGAAACTTCCCTTCCTGAAACTTCCCTTCCCTTCCGGAAACTTCCAGAAACTTCCCTTCACTTTCCCTTCCCTTCACTTCCCTTCCCTTCCCTGAAACGTCCCTGAAACTTTCCTAAAACTTCCCTTCACTTCCCTGAGACTTCCTTGAAATTTCCCTTCCCTTCCCTGAAACTACTCTGAAACTTTCCTCAAACTCCCCTCCCTGAAACTTCCCTGAAACATCCCTTCCCTGAAACTTCCATTCCCCTCTTGTTCCCTTCTGTGAAAATTCCCTTCCCTGAAACTTCCCGGAAACTTTCCTGAAAGTTCCCTGAAAATTATTTCAGGGCCCTGAAATTTCCCTGAAATTTCTCTGGAACATCCCTTTCCTGAAACATCCCTTCCCTGAAACATCCCTGAAACTCCTCTGAAACATCTCTGAAATTTCCCTGAAACTTCCCTGAAACTCCCCTCCCCTCTTCTCCCCTCCCCTTTCCCATTCCTCCCCTCCCCGCCCCTCCCCTCATCCCTTATTTCCCATCCCTCCCTCCCTCCCTCTCCCTTTTGGTTTTCCTTTTCTTTCATTTTCTTTCGTTTTCTCTTTCTTTTCATTTTCTTTTCTCTTTCCTTTTCTTTTTCTTTCCATTCCTTCTCTTTCTGTCTATCTCTTGCTTTTTCGCTTTCTCTCCTTCTCCCCTTCTCTCTTTCTATCTCATTTTTTTAATAAAATCCATCCAATTGACTTTGCCATGTGCTCTCATTCACACCTTACTTCAGGCACAGCCATTTGAGCCATGAAATCACAATTTGCTTTAGCCCTAAAGGATCATAGAGTAAAACAAGGGAAAATGATCATTCTCTTTTTCAATTGGTTTTAATCTGCTGTTTAGATGGGGTTTGTTTGTTCTGTTCGTCGCACCTCTCAGTGATGTTGGCAACCTGTGCAGAAGCAAGGCTACAGGCAGCACCGAGAAAGGAAGGAGGAGGAGAGGGGAGGGGAAAGAGAAGGAGGAGGTAGGGAGAGACTGTGAGCTCCTGGGTACAATAGCAACAGGGACAGGGACAGGGAGAGGGACAGGGACAGGGAAAGGGACAGAGACAGGGACAGGGACTGCACCCAGCCGGGAAAGGGGACAAAATGTTGCCATTGGGACCAAAATGTTGCTCGCCTCTCGGGGGAAGGAAACACACTGCCTCAGCTGAGCTGTTGACACAAATCAAGAGGTTTTGCTTCCAAGACTTTATCCCCTCTCAATTCCATTGAAACGTGAGTGGTTTCTGACTGGCATTTCATATGATTTTATAACCCGGGTCAGACCTAGGGGCTGGAAGCCCACGAGTCCCGGGGCTGCTCCACTCCACGCCACTTGCAGTGGCTGTGCTGTGGCAGGATGGCCGCAGGAGGCCCTTGGTGACACGGGCGCCTTGTGTCAGGGCCCTGGCTCTGTGAGGCGGGACATGACGGTGCCCAAAGGCCCTTGTGACATCAGAGAGCCCCGCCCTGGCTGAGGGTATCCAAGGGGCACTGCAGGGCCCTGCCGTGGCCAGTCCCGGGAGAGCCACCGTGCTATCAGCAAGCAGCTCCCGGGACTCTGTGCGGCAGCGTGTTCAAAATGGCAGAGCAGAAGGCAAGGCCCAACTCGCAGCCCCCCAGCCCCTCACCTGCCCTGCTGGGAGCCCAGGCCCTCAGCCAGCAGCCGCTTCCTCGCAAGAAGCGTCCCTCGCGCTTCAGGCGGGCGCTGCGGGCTCTGCGGAGGGCCCTGGTTTGCTTCCCCTGCATGGGGACACTGCCCGAGGATTAGTGCCTGCAGCCAGCCCCTCTCATCTGGAAAGGACCCCGTGCTGATCCTTTGGGATTGTATCCGTGAGGATTCAGCACAGGAAAGAGTTGTTTCTCCCCGGACATGACTGTAAATAGCCAGATTGCGACCCAGGCCATTCTTACAAGCCAAAAGGAAGTTGCCTGTAAGCAATAGAATTAGCTATGAAAAAAAATCAAAAACCCCAGACCAAAAAAATGCAGAAAAACCCTGTAAAACCACAAAAAGAATAAGAATAGGAATGATAAGAATAAGAAGAAGATAATGGAAGATGAAGAAATAGTAGTTCTAAAAAGAGTAAGAGTAAGAAGAAAACAAGATGAATATTAGGATTAGAAATAATAATAGGAAGAAGACTAAGACTAAGAAGAATTACCTAATATAGAAGATGGAATTATAGTAGTAGTAAACAATCCTAGGAAGACTGAAGAACTGAATCAGAAGAAGAAAATAACGAAGAAGAAATAGTGTTAGTAAGGAAAAACAAGCAAAAACCCACACCAAGAAAACCACAGACCCCCCAAAAGACACAATAGGAAAAGAATTAGGAATAACATTAAAAGGATAATGAAGAGGAAGAAGTAGTACTAAATAAGAAAAGGAAGAAGAAGAAGTAGTGCAAGAATAAGAGAAAAAAAAAAAAAGAAGAAGAAGAAGAACAAACAATAAGAAGACATACAAGAAAAAGAACAAGAACAACTTTAAAAAGAAGAAGAACAACAACAAAAAAACAACAACAAAAAAGAGAATGAGAATGAGAACAAGAATAGTAATTGGAATGAGAACAAGAACAAGAACAAGAAGAAAAACAAGTAGAAGAAAAACAAGAAGAAGAAGAAGACGAAGAAGAAGAAGAGAAAAACGAAGGACAAGAAGAAAAAGAAGAAAAAGCCCTGATGGAGAGCATCAGAGCTCCTTCTTTCTTTCCTTCTTTCTCTCTCTCTTTCCCCGCCTGCCTCTGTGTCTCCCTGCTTCACCTCTGTTTCCCTTCGTTTCCCTAACATTCCCTTCCCTAACATTCCCTTCCCTAACATTCCCTAACATTCCCCAACATTCCCTAACACTCCCTAACATTCCCTAACAAACATTCCCTTCCCTTCCCTAACATTCCCTTCCCTAACATTCCCTTCCCTAACATTCCCTGACATTCCCTAACATTCCCTAACATTCCCTAACATTTCCTAACATTCCCTTCCCTAACATTCCCTAACATTCCCTAACATTTCCTAACATTCCCTTCCATAACATTCCCTAACATTCCCTTCCCTAACATTCCCTTCCCTAACATTCTCTAACATTCCCTAACATTCCCTTCCCTAACATTCCCTAACATTCCCTTCCCTTCCCTAACATTCCCTTCCCTAACATTCCCTGACATTCCCTAACATTCCCTAACATTCCCTTCCCTAACATTCCCTAGCATTCCCTTCCCTTCCCTAACATTACCTAACATTCCCTAACATTCCCTTCCCTAACATTCCCTTTCCTTCCCTTCCCTAACATTCCCTAACAAACATTCCCTAACATTTCCTAACATTCCCTAACATTTCCTAACATTCCCTTCCATAACATTCCCTAACATTCCCTTCCCTTCCCTAACATTCCCTAACATTCCCTAACAAACATTCCCTAACATTCCCTAACATTCCCTTCCCTAGCATTCCCTAACATTCCCTTCACTAACATTCCCTAACATTCCCTAACATTTCCTAACATTCCCTTCCCTAACATTCCCTTCCCTTCCCTGACATTCCCTAACATTCCCTAACATTTCCTAACATTCCCTTCCATAACATTCCCTAACATTCCCTTCCCTAACATTCCCTTCCCTAACATTCCCTAGCATTCCCTTCCCTTCCCTAACCATCCCTAACATTCCCTTCCCTAACCATCCCTAACATTCCCTTCCCTAACATTCCCTAACATTCCCTAACATTCCCTTCCCTAACATTCCCTAACATTCCCTTCCCTAACATTCCCTAACATTACCTAACATTCCCTAACATTACCTAACATTCCCTAACATTCCCTAACATTCCCTTCCCTCTCTGAACATTCCCAATCCTTCCCAGAAACTTCCCTGTAATTTCCCTTCCCTGAAACTTCCCTTCCCTGAAACTTCCCTGAAATTTCCCTTTCCTGAAACTTCCCTTCACTTCCCTGAAACTTCCTTGAAATTTCCCTTACCTTCCCTGAAACTACTCTGAAACTTTCCTGAAACTTCCCCTCCCTGAAACTTCCCCTCCCTGAAACTTCCCCTCCCTGAAACTTCGCCTCCCTGAAACTTCCCTGAAACATCCCTGAAACATTCCTGAAAGTTCTCTGAAAATTATTTCAAGTCCATGAAATTTCTCTGGAACATCCCTTTCCTGAAACTTCCCTGAAACATCCCTGATACTCACTTGAAACTCCTTGGAAACATCCCTGAAACTCCCCTCCCCTGTTCTCCCCTCCCCTTTCCCGCTCCTACCCATCCTGCCCCTCCCCTCATCCGTTATTTCCCATCCATCCATTCATTTCTTTTCCTTCCTTCCTTCCTTCCTTCCTTCCTTCCTTCCTTCCTTCCTTCCTTCCTTCCTTCCTTCCTTCCTTCCTTCCTTCCTTCCTTCCTTCCTTCCTTCCTTCCTTCCTTCCTTCCTTCCTTCCTTCCTTCCTTCCTTCCTTCCTCTCTTTCTCTTTCTCATTCTCTTTCTCTTTCTCTTTCTCTTTCTCTCTCTCTCTCTTGCTCTTGCTCTTGCTCTTGCTCTTGCTCTTGCTCTTGCTCTTGCTCTCTTTCTATTTCTTTCTTTCTTTCTTTCTCTCTCTCTCTCTTTCTTTCTATCTTCCTTTCTTTCTTTCTTTCTTTCTTTCTTCCTTTCTTTCTTTCTTTCCTTCTTTCTTTCTTTCTTTCCTTTCTTTCTCTCTTTCTTTCTCTCTTTCTCTCTTTCTCTCTTTCTTTCTTTCTGCCTTGCCTTTGGCCTTACGTTGTCTTGCCTTTCTTTCCCTTTTTGCTTGCTTTTTCCCTGCTTTGCTTTTTGCCTTTTCTCTTGCCTTTCTTTTGCCTTGCCTAATGCCTCAACTTGCCCTTTTCCTTGTATTTTGCCATGCCTTGCCTTCCCTTGCCTCACCTCTTGCCTTGCTTTGCCTTTTGCCTTTCAGTTTTTCTTGCTTTTCCTTTTGCCTTGCCTTTAGCCTTGATTTGCCTTTTTCCTTTTGCCTTGCCTTTTGCCTTTCCTTTTACCATTTATTTTTCTTTGCCTTTCCTTCTGCCTTTTCCTTGTGCCTTTAACTTTTGCCTTGCCTTTTGCATTGCCTTGCCTTGCTTTGCCTTTTGCCTTTCCTCTTTGCCTTTTGCCTTGCCCTTCCTGTTGTCTTTTCTTTTTCCTGGCCTTTTTTTTCCCTTGCATTTTCCCTTGAATTTTGCTTTCCCCTCCCCTCCCCTCCCCTCCCCTCCTCCTCCTCCCTCCTCCTCCCTCCCTCCCCCTCCCTCCTCCTCCCCTCCCTCCTCCCTCCTCCCTTTTTCTGTTTTCCTTTTTTAAAGTTTCTTTCATTTTCTCTTGCTTTTCATTTTCTTTTCTCTTTCCAATTCCTTTTCTTTCCATTCCTTCTCTCTCTCTTTCCCTTGCTTTTTCTCTTTTTCTCCTCCCCTTCTCTCTTTCTATCTCCTTATTTCTTCAATAAAAACAATTCAGTTGACTTTGCCATGTGCTCTCATTCACACCTTACTTCAGGCACAGCCATTTGAGCCATGAAATCACAATTTGCTTTAGCCCTAAAGGATCATAGAGTA
This sequence comes from Lichenostomus cassidix, assembly GCF_008360975.1. NCBI lineage: Eukaryota > Metazoa > Chordata > Aves > Passeriformes > Meliphagidae > Lichenostomus > Lichenostomus cassidix. The sequence goes on from NC_139511.1 coordinate 6,316,801, forward strand.
AAACAAGGGAAAATGATCATTCTCTTTTTCAATTGGTTTTAATCTGCTGTTTAGATGGGGTTTGTTTGTTCTGTTCGTTGCACCTCTCAGTGATGTTGGCAACCTGTGCAGAAGCAAGGCTACAGGCAGCACCGAGAAAGGAAGGAGGAGGAGAGGGGAGGGGAAAGAGAAGGAGGAGGTAGGGAGAGACTGTGAGCTCCTGGGTACAATAGCAACAGGGACAGGGACAGGGACAGGGAGAGGGACAGGGAGAAAGAAAGGGACAGGGACAGGGACAGGGACAGGGAAAGGGACAGAGACAGGGACAGGGACTGCACCCAGCCGGGAAAGGGGACAAAATGTTGCCATTGGGACCAAAATGTTGCTCGCCTCTCGGGGGAAGGAAACACACTGCCTCAGCTGAGCTGTTGACACAAATCAAGAGGTTTTGCTTCCAAGACTTTATCCCCTCTCAATTCCATTGAAACGTGAGTGGTTTCTGACTGGCATTTCATATGATTTTATAACCCGGGTCAGACCTAGGGGCTGGAAGCCCACGAGTCCCGGGACTGCTCCACTCCACGCCACTTGCAGTGGCTGTGCTGTGGCAGGATGGCCGCAGGAGGCCCTTGGTGACACGGGCGCCTTGTGTCAGGGCCCTGGCTCTGTGAGGCGGGACATGACGGTGCCCAAAGGCCCTTGTGACATCAGAGAGCCCCGCCCTGGCTGAGGGTATCCAAGGGGCACTGCAGGGCCCTGCCGTGGCCAGTCCCGGGAGAGCCACCGTGCTATCAGCAAGCAGCTCCCGGGACTCTGTGCGGCAGCGTGTTCAAAATGGCAGAGCAGAAGGCAAGGCCCAACTCGCAGCGCCCCAGCCCCTCACCTGCCCTGCTGGGAGCCCAGGCCCTCAGCCAGCAGCCGCTTCCTCGCAAGAAGCGTCCCTCGCGCTTCAGGCGGGCGCTGCGGGCTCTGCGGAGGGCCCTGGTTTGCTTCCCCTGCATGGGGACACTGCCCGAGGATTAGTGCCTGCAGCCAGCCCCTCTCATCTGGAAAGGACTCCGTGCTGATCCTTTGGGATTGTATCCGTGAGGATTCAGCACAGGAAGGAGTTGTTTCTCCCCGGACATGACTGTAAATAGCCAGATTGCGACCCAGGCCATTCCTACAAGACAAAAGGAAGTTGCCTGTAAGCAATAGAATTAGCTATGAAAAATCAAAAACCCCAGACCAAAAAAAAAGCAGAAAACCCCCATAAAACAACAAAAAGAATAAGAATAGGAATGATAAGAATAAGAAGAAGATAATGGAAGATGAAGAAATAGTAGTTCTAAAAAGAGTAAGAGTAAGAAGAAAAGAAGATGAATATTAAGATTAGAAATAATAATAGGAAGAAGACTAAGAAGAATAAGCTAATACAGAAGATGGAATTATAGTAGTAGTAAACAATCCTAGGAAGACTGAAGAGCTGAATAAGAAGAAGAAAATAAAGAAGAAATAGTGTTAGTAAGGAAAAACAAGCAAAAACCCACACCAAGAAAACCACACCCCCAAAAAAGCACAGTAAGAAAAGAATTAGGAATAACATTAAAAGGATGAAGAAGAGGAAGAAGTAGTACAAAAAAAACCAAGAAAGAAGAAGCAGAAAAAGTGCAAGAATAAGAGCAAAAAAAAAAGAATAAAATTAACAAGAAGAAGGAGAAAAACAATAAGAAGACATACAAGAAAAAGAACAAGAACAACATGAAAACAAGAAGAACAACAAGAAAGAGAATGAGAAAGATAATGAGAATGAGAACAAGAACGGTAATTAGAACAAGAACAAGAACAAGAAAAACAACAAGTAGAAGAAGAAGAAAAAGAAGAAAAACAAGAAGAAGAAAAAGAAGGACAGGAAGGAGAAGAAGGACATGAAGAAGAAGCCCTGATGGAGAGCATCAGAGCTCCTTCTTTCTTTCCTTCTTTCTCTCTCTCTCTTTCTCTCTCTCCTTCTCTCCCTGCCTCCCTGTCTCCCTGCTTCACCTGTTCCCCTCCCCTCCCCTCCCCTCCCCGACACTTCCCTTCCCGAAACTTCCCTTCCTGAAACTTCCCTTCCCTTCCGGAAACTTCCAGAAACTTCCCTTCACTTTCCCTTCCCTTCACTTCCCTTCCCTTCCCTGAAACGTCCCTGAAACTTTCCTAAAACTTCCCTTCACTTCCCTGAGACTTCCTTGAAATTTCCCTTCCCTTCCCTGAAACTACTCTGAAACTTTCCTCAAACTCCCCTCCCTGAAACTTCCCTGAAACATCCCTTCCCTGAAACTTCCATTCCCCTCTTGTTCCCTTCTGTGAAAATTCCCTTCCCTGAAACTTCCCGGAAACTTTCCTGAAAGTTCCCTGAAAATTATTTCAGGGCCCTGAAATTTCCCTGAAATTTCTCTGGAACATCCCTTTCCTGAAACATCCCTTCCCTGAAACATCCCTGAAACTCCTCTGAAACATCTCTGAAATTTCCCTGAAACTTCCCTGAAACTCCCCTCCCCTCTTCTCCCCTCCCCTTTCCCATTCCTCCCCTCCCCGCCCCTCCCCTCATCCCTTATTTCCCATCCCTCCCTCCCTCCCTCCCTCCCTCCCTCCTTCCTTCCTTCCTTTTCTTCCTTCATTTTTCTCTCTTTCACTCTCTCTTTCTCTCTTTCTCTCTCACTTTCTCCCTCCCTCCCTTTCTTTCTTCCTTTCTTTCTCTCTTTCTTTCTTTCTTTCTCTCTCTCTCTCTCTCTCTTTCTCTCTTTCTCTCTCTCTTTCTTTCTCTCTTTCTCTCTTTCTTTCTTTCTTTCTGCCTTGCCTTTGGCCTTACGTTGTCTTGCCTTTCTTTCCCTTTTTGCTTGCTTTTTCCCTGCTTTGCTTTTTGCCTTTTCTCTTGCCTTTCTTTTGCCTTGCCTAATGCCTCAACTTGCCCTTTTCCTTGTATTTTGCCATGCCTTGCCTTCCCTTGCCTCACCTCTTGCCTTGCTTTGCCTTTTGCCTTTCAGTTTTTCTTGCTTTTCCTTTTGCCTTGCCTTTAGCCTTGATTTGCCTTTTTCCTTTTGCCTTGCCTTTTGCCTTTCCTTTTACCATTTATTTTTCTTTGCCTTTCCTTCTGCCTTTTCCTTTTGCCTCTAACTTTTGCCTTGCCTTTTGCCTTATTTTTGCTTTACCTTTTGCCTTGCCTTTTGCCTTTCCTATCTCTTTTCCTTTTGCCTTTAACTTTTGCCTTGCCTTTTGTTTTGCCTTTTGCCTTGCCTTGCCTTGCTTTGCCTTTTGCCTTAGTTTTGCTTTGCCTTTTGCCTTATTTTTGCTTTGCCTTTTGCCTTGCTGATTTCCTCCCCTCCCATCCCCTCCCCTCCCCGAAACTTCCCTTCCCAAAACTTCCCTTCCCTTCCAGAAACTTCCTGAAACTTCCCTTCACTTCCCTGAGACTTCCTTGAAATTTCCCTTCCCTTCCCTGAAACTACTCTGAAACTTTCCTCAAACTCCCCTCCCTGAAACTTCCCTGAAACATCCCTTCCCTGAAACTTCCATTCCCCTCTTGTTCCCTTCTGTGAAAATTCCCTTCCCTGAAACTTCCTGGAAACTTTCCTGAAAGTTCCCTGAAAATTATTTCAGGGCCCTGAAATTTCCCGGAAATTTCTCTGGAACATCCCTTTCCTGAAACATCCCTGAAACTTCCCTGAAACTCCTCTGAAACATCCGTGAAACTCCCTTACCTTGTTCTCCCCTCCCCTTTCCAATTCCTCCCCTCCCCGCCCCTCCCCTCATCCCTTATTTCCCATCCCTCCCTCCCTCCCTCCCGCCCTTTCGGTTTTCCTTTTCTTTCATTTTCTTTCGTTTTCTCTTTCTTTTCATTTTCTTTTCTCTTTCCTTTTCTTTTTCTTTCCATTCCTTCTCTCTCTCTTTCCCTTGCTTTTTCTCTTTCTCTCCTTCTCCCCTTCTCTCTTTCTATCTCATTTTTTTAATAAAATCCATCCAATTGACTTTGCCATGTGCTCTCATTCACACCTTACTTCAGGCACAGCCATTTGAGCCATGAAATCACAATTTGCTTTAGCCCTAAAGGATCATAGAGTAAAACAAGGGAAAATGATCATTCTCTTTTTCAATTGGTTTTAATCTGCTGTTTAGATGGGGTTTGTTTGTTCTGTTCGTCGCACCTCTCAGTGATGTTGGCAACCTGTGCAGAAGCAAGGCTACAGGCAGCACCGAGAAAGGAAGGAGGAGGAGAGGGGAGGGGAAAGAGAAGGAGGAGGTGGGAAGAGACTGTGAGCTCCTGGGTGTCTATGCCATGGCAACAGGGCCAGGGCCAGGGCCAGGGCCAGGGCCAGGGCCAGGGCCAGGGACAGGGACTGCACCCAGCCGGGAAAGGGGACAAAATGTTGCCATTGGGACCAAAATGTTGCTCGCCTCTCGGGGGAAGGAAACACACTGCCTCAGCTGAGCTGTTGACACAAATCAAGAGGTTTTGCTTCCAAGACTTTATCCCCTCTCAATTCCATTGGAACGTGAGTGGTTTCTGACTGGCATTTCATATGATTTTATAACCCGGGTCAGACCTAGGGGCTGGAAGCCCACGAGTCCCGGGGCTGCTCCACTCCACGCCACTTGCAGTGGCTGTGCTGTGGCAGGATGGCCGCAGGAGGCCCTTGGTGACACGGGCGCCTTGTGTCAGGGCCCTGGCTCTGTGAGGCGGGACATGACGGTGCCCAAAGGCCCTTGTGACATCAGAGAGCCCCGCCCTGGCTGAGGGTATCCAAGGGGCACTGCAGGGCCCTGCCGTGGCCAGTCCCGGGAGAGCCACCGTGCTATCAGCAAGCAGCTCCCGGGACTCTGTGCGGCAGCGTGTTCAAAATGGCAGAGCAGAAGGCAAGGCCCAACTCGCAGCCCCCCAGCCCCTCACCTGCCCTGCTGGGAGCCCAGGCCCTCAGCCAGCAGCCGCTTCCTCGCAAGAAGCGTCCCTCGCGCTTCAGGCGGGCGCTGCGGGCTCTGCGGAGGGCCCTGGTTTGCTTCCCCTGCATGGGGACACTGCCCGAGGATTAGTGCCTGCAGCCAGCCCCTCTCATCTGGAAAGGACTCCGTGCTGATCCTTTGGGATTGTATCCGTGAGGATTCAGCACAGGAAGGAGTTGTTTCTCCCCGGACATGACTGTAAATAGCCAGATTGCGACCCAGGCCATTCCTACAAGACAAAAGGAAGTTGCCTGTAAGCAATAGAATTAGCTATGAAAAATCAAAAACCCCAGACCAAAAAAAAAGCAGAAAACCCCCATAAAACAACAAAAAGAATAAGAATAGGAATGATAAGAATAAGAAGAAGATAATGGAAGATGAAGAAATAGTAGTTCTAAAAAGAGTAAGAGTAAGAAGAAAAGAAGATGAATATTAAGATTAGAAATAATAATAGGAAGAAGACTAAGAAGAATAAGCTAATACAGAAGATGGAATTATAGTAGTAGTAAACAATCCTAGGAAGACTGAAGAGCTGAATAAGAAGAAGAAAATAAAGAAGAAATAGTGTTAGTAAGGAAAAACAAGCAAAAACCCACACCAAGAAAACCACACCCCCAAAAAAGCACAGTAAGAAAAGAATTAGGAATAACATTAAAAGGATGAAGAAGAGGAAGAAGTAGTACAAAAAAAAACAAGAAAGAAGAAGCAGAAAAAGTGCAAGAATAAGAGCAAAAAAAAAAGAATAAAATTAACAAGAAGAAGGAGAAAAACAATAAGAAGACATACAAGAAAAAGAACAAGAACAACATGAAAACAAGAAGAACAACAAGAAAGAGAATGAGAAAGATAATGAGAATGAGAACAAGAACGGTAATTAGAACAAGAACAAGAACAAGAAAAACAACAAGTAGAAGAAGAAGAAAAAGAAGAAAAACAAGAAGAAGAAAAAGAAGGACAGGAAGGAGAAGAAGGACATGAAGAAGAAGCCCTGATGGAGAGCATCAGAGCTCCTTCTTTCTTTCCTTCTTTCTCTCTCTCTCTTTCTCTCTCTCCTTCTCTCCCTGCCTCCCTGTCTCCCTGCTTCACCTGTTCCCCTCCCCTCCCCTCCCCGACACTTCCCTTCCCGAAACTTCCCTTCCTGAAACTTCCCTTCCCTTCCGGAAACTTCCAGAAACTTCCCTTCACTTTCCCTTCCCTTCACTTCCCTTCCCTTCCCTGAAACGTCCCTGAAACTTTCCTAAAACTTCCCTTCACTTCCCTGAGACTTCCTTGAAATTTCCCTTCCCTTCCCTGAAACTACTCTGAAACTTTCCTCAAACTCCCCTCCCTGAAACTTCCCTGAAACATCCCTTCCCTGAAACTTCCATTCCCCTCTTGTTCCCTTCTGTGAAAATTCCCTTCCCTGAAACTTCCCGGAAACTTTCCTGAAAGTTCCCTGAAAATTATTTCAGGGCCCTGAAATTTCCCTGAAATTTCTCTGGAACATCCCTTTCCTGAAACATCCCTTCCCTGAAACATCCCTGAAACTCCTCTGAAACATCTCTGAAATTTCCCTGAAACTTCCCTGAAACTCCTCTGAAACATCTCTGAAATTTCCCTGAAACTTCCCTGAAACTCCCCTCCCCTGTTCTCCCATCCCCTTTCCCATTCCTCCCCTCCCCGCCCCTCCCCTCATCCCTTATTTCCCATCCCTCCCTCCCTCCCTCCCTCCCTCCCTCCCTCCCTCCCTCCCTCCCTCCTTCCTTCCTTCCTTTTCTTCCTTCATTTTTCTCTCTTTCACTCTCTCTTTCTCTCTTTCTCTCTCACTTTCTCCCTCCCTCCCTTTCTTTCTTCCTTTCTTTCTCTCTTTCTTTCTTTCTTTCTCTCTCTCTCTCTCTCTCTTTCTCTCTTTCTCTCTCTCTTTCTTTCTCTCTTTCTCTCTTTCTTTCTTTCTTTCTGCCTTGCCTTTGGCCTTACGTTGTCTTGCCTTTCTTTCCCTTTTTGCTTGCTTTTTCCCTGCTTTGCTTTTTGCCTTTTCTCTTGCCTTTCTTTTGCCTTGCCTAATGCCTCAACTTGCCCTTTTCCTTGTATTTTGCCATGCCTTGCCTTCCCTTGCCTCACCTCTTGCCTTGCTTTGCCTTTTGCCTTTCAGTTTTTCTTGCTTTTCCTTTTGCCTTGCCTTTAGCCTTGATTTGCCTTTTTCCTTTTGCCTTGCCTTTTGCCTTTCCTTTTACCATTTATTTTTCTTTGCCTTTCCTTCTGCCTTTTCCTTTTGCCTCTAACTTTTGCCTTGCCTTTTGCCTTGCCTTGCCTTGCTTTGCCTTTTGCCTTATTTTTGCTTTACCTTTTGCCTTGCCTTTTGCCTTTCCTATCTCTTTTCCTTTTGCCTTTAACTTTTGCCTTGCCTTTTGTTTTGCCTTTTGCCTTGCCTTGCCTTGCTTTGCCTTTTGCCTTATTTTTGCTTTGCCTTTTGCCTTAGTTTTGCTTTGCCTTTTGCCTTGCTGATTTCCTCCCCTCCCATCCCCTCCCCTCCCCTCCCCGAAACTTCCCTTCCCAAAACTTCCCTTCCCTTCCAGAAACTTCCTGAAACTTCCCTTCACTTCCCTGAGACTTCCTTGAAATTTCCCTTCCCTTCCCTGAAACTACTCTGAAACTTTCCTCAAACTCCCCTCCCTGAAACTTCCCTGAAACATCCCTTCCCTGAAACTTCCATTCCCCTCTTGTTCCCTTCTGTGAAAATTCCCTTCCCTGAAACTTCCTGGAAACTTTCCTGAAAGTTCCCTGAAAATTATTTCAGGGCCCTGAAATTTCCCTGAAATTTCTCTGGAACATCCCTTTCCTGAAACATCCCTGAAACTTCCCTGAAACTCCTCTGAAACATCCGTGAAACTCCCTTACCTTGTTCTCCCCTCCCCTTTCCCATTCCTCCCCTCCCCGCCCCTCCCCTCATCCCTTATTTCCCATCCCTCCCTCCCTCCCTCCCTCCCTCCCTCCCTTTTGGTTTTCCTTTTCTTTCATTTTCTTTCGTTTTCTCTTTCTTTTCATTTTCTTTTCTCTTTCCTTTTCTTTTTCTTTCCATTCCTTCTCTTTCTGTCTATCTCTTGCTTTTTCTCTTTCTCTCCTTCTCCCCTTCTCTCTTTCTATCTCATTTTTTTAATAAAATCCATCCAATTGACTTTGCCATGTGCTCTCATTCACACCTTACTTCAGGCACAGCCATTTGAGCCATGAAATCACAATTTGCTTTAGCCCTAAAGGATCATAGAGTAAAACAAGGGAAAATGATCATTCTCTTTTTCAATTGGTTTTAATCTGCTGTTTAGATGGGGTTTGTTTGTTCTGTTCGTCGCACCTCTCAGTGATGTTGGCAACCTGTGCAGAAGCAAGGCTACAGGCAGCACCGAGAAAGGAAGGAGGAGGAGAGGGGAGGGGAAAGAGAAGGAGGAGGTAGGGAGAGACTGTGAGCTCCTGGGTACAATAGCAACAGGGACAGGGACAGGGACAGGGACAGGGAGAAAGAAAGGGACAGGGACAGGGACAGGGACAGGGACAGGGACAGGGACAGAGAGAGGGACAGGGACTGCACCCAGCCGGGAAAGGGGACAAAATGTTGCCATTGGGACCAAAATGTTGCTCGCCTCTCGGGGGAAGGAAACACACTGCCTCAGCTGAGCTGTTGACACAAATCAAGAGGTTTTGCTTCCAAGACTTTATCCCCTCTCAATTCCATTGAAACGTGAGTGGTTTCTCACTGGCATTTCACATGATTTTATAACCCGGGTCAGACCTAGGGGCTGGAAGCCCACGAGTCCCGGGGCTGCTCCACTCCACGCCACTTGCAGTGGCTGTGCTGTGGCAGGATGGCCGCAGGAGGCCCTTGGTGACACGGGCGCCTTGTGTCAGGGCCCTGGCTCTGTGAGGCGGGACATGACGGTGCCCAAAGGCCCTTGTGACATCAGAGAGCCCCGCCCTGGCTGAGGGTATCCAAGGGGCACTGCAGGGCCCTGCCGTGGCCAGTCCCGGGAGAGCCACCGTGCTATCAGCAAGCAGCTCCCGGGACTCTGTGCGGCAGCGTGTTCAAAATGGCAGAGCAGAAGGCAAGGCCCAACTCGCAGCCCCCCAGCCCCTCACCTGCCCTGCTGGGAGCCCAGGCCCTCAGCCAGCAGCCGCTTCCTCGCAAGAAGCGTCCCTCGCGCTTCAGGCGGGCGCTGCGGGCTCTGCGGAGGGCCCTGGTTTGCTTCCCCTGCATGGGGACACTGCCCGAGGATTAGTGCCTGCAGCCAGCCCCTCTCATCTGGAAAGGACTCCGTGCTGATCCTTTGGGATTGTATCCGTGAGGATTCAGCACAGGAAGGAGTTGTTTCTCCCCGGACATGACTGTAAATAGCCAGATTGCGACCCAGGCAATTCTTACAAGCCAAAAGGAAGTTGCCTGTAAGCAATAGAATTAGCTATGAAAAAAAATCAAAAACCCCAGACCAAAAAAAAAGCAGAAAACCCTCATAAAACCACAAAAAGAATAAGAATAGGAATGATAAGAATAAGAAGAAGATAATGGAAGATGAAGAAATAGTAGTTCTAAAAAGAGTAAGAGTAAGAAGAAAAGAAGATGAATATTAAGATTAGAAATAATAATAGGAAGAAGACTAAGAAGAATAAGCTAATACAGAAGATGGAATTATAGTAGTAGTAAACAATCCTAGGAAGACTGAAGAGCTGAATAAGAAGAAGAAAATAATGAAGAAATAGTGTTAGTAAGGAAAAACAAGCAAAAACCCACACCAAGAAAACCACACCCCCCAAAAAAACACAGTAAGAAAAGAATTAAGAATAACATTAAAAGGATGAAGAAGAGGAAGAAGTAGTACTAAAAAAAAAAAAAGGAAGAAGAAGAAGAAAAAGTGCAAGAATAAGAGCAAAAAAAAAGAATAAAATTAACAAGAAGAAGGAGAAAAACAATAAGAAGACATACAAGAAAAAGAACAAGAACAACATGAAAACAAGAAGAACAACAAGAAAGAGAATGAGAAAGATAATGAGAATGAGAACAAGAACGGTAATTAGAACAAGAACAAGAACAAGAAAAACAACAAGTAGAAGAAGAAGAAAAAGAAGAAAAACAAGAAGAAGAAAAAGAAGGACAAGAAGGAGAAGAAGGACATGAAGAAGAAGCCCTGATGGAGAGCATCAGAGCTCCTTCTTTCTTTCCTTCTTTCTCTCTCTCTCTTTCTCTCTCTCCTTCTCTCCCTGCCTCCCTGTCTCCCTGCTTCACCTGTTCCCCTCCCCTCCCCTCCCCGAAACTTCCCTTCCTGAAACTTCCCTTCACTTTCCCTTCCCTTCACTTCCCTTCCCTTCCCTGAAACGTCCCTGAAACTTTCCTAAAACTTCCCTTCACTTCCCTGAGACTTCCTTGAAATTTCCCTTCCCTTCCCTGAAACTACTCTGAAACTTCCCTGAAACATCCCTTCCCTGAAACTTCCATTCCCCTCTTGTTCCCTTCTGTGAAAATTCCCTTCCCTGAAAATTCCCGGAAACTTTCCTGAAAGTTCCCTGAAAATTATTTCAGGGCCCTGAAATTTCCCTGAAATTTCTCTGGAACATCCCTTTCCTGAAACATCCCTTCCCTGAAACATCCCTGAAACTCCTCTGAAACTTCCCTGAAACTCCTCTGAAACATCCCTGAAACTCCCCTCCCCTGTTCTCCCGTCCCCTTTCCCATTCCTCCCCTCCCCGCCCCTCCCCTCATCCCTTATTTCCCATCCCTCCCTCCCTCCCTCCCTTCTGTGAAAATTCCCTTCCCTGAAACTTCCCGGAAACTTTCCTGAAAGTTCCCTGAAAATTATTTCAGGGCCCTGAAATTTCCCTGAAATTTCTCTGGAACATCCCTTTCCTGAAACATCCCTGAAACTTCCCTGAAACTCCTCTGAAACATCCGTGAAACTCCCTTACCTTGCTCTCCCCTCCCCTTTCCCATTCCTCCCCTCCCCGCCCCTCCCCTCATCCCTTATTTCCCATCCCTCCCTCCCTCCCTCCCTCCCTCCCTCCCTCCCTTTTTTGGTTTTCCTTTTCTTTCATTTTCTTTCGTTTTCTCTTTCTTTTCATTTTCTTTTCTCTTTCCTTTTCTTTTTCTTTCCATTCCTTCTCTCTCTGTCTATCTCTTGCTTTTTCTCTTTCTCTCCTTCTCCCCTTCTCTCTTTCTATCTCATTTTTTTAATAAAATCCATCCAATTGACTTTGCCATGTGCTCTCATTCACACCTTACTTCAGGCACAGCCATTTGAGCCATGAAATCACAATTTGCTTTAGCCCTAAAGGATCATAGAGTAAAACAAGGGAAAATGATCATTCTCTTTTTCAATTGGTTTTAATCTGCTGTTTAGATGGGGTTTGTTTGTTCTGTTCGTTGCACCTCTCAGTGATGTTGGCAACCTGTGCAGAAGCAAGGCTACAGGCAGCACCGAGAAAGGAAGGAGGAGGAGAGGGGAGGGGAAAGAGAAGGAGGAGGTAGGGAGAGACTGTGAGCTCCTGGGTACAATAGCAACAGGGACAGGGCCAGGGTCAGGGACAGGGACAGGGACAGGGAGAGGGCAGGGACTGCACCCGGCCGGGAAAGGGGACAAAATGTTGCCATTGGGACCAAAATGTTGCTCGCCTCTCGGGGGAAGGAAACACACTGCCTCAGCTGAGCTGTTGACACAAATCAAGAGGTTTTGCTTCCAAGACTTTATCCCCTCTCAATTCCATTGAAACGTGAGTGGTTTCTCACTGGCATTTCACATGATTTTATAACCCGGGTCAGACCTAGGGGCTGGAAGCCCACGAGTCCCGGGGCTGCTCCACTCCACGCCACTTGCAGTGGCTGTGCTGTGGCAGGATGGCCGCAGGAGGCCCTTGGTGACACGGGCGCCTTGTGTCAGGGCCCTGGCTCTGTGAGGCGGGACATGACGGTGCCCAAAGGCCCTTGTGACATCAGAGAGCCCCGCCCTGGCTGAGGGTATCCAAGGGGCACTGCAGGGCCCTGCCGTGGCCAGTCCCGGGAGAGCCACCGTGCTATCAGCAAGCAGCTCCCGGGACTCTGTGCGGCAGCGTGTTCAAAATGGCAGAGCAGAAGGCAAGGCCCAACTCGCAGCCCCCCAGCCCCTCACCTGCCCTGCTGGGAGCCCAGGCCCTCAGCCAGCAGCCGCTTCCTCGCAAGAAGCGTCCCTCGCGCTTCAGGCGGGCGCTGCGGGCTCTGCGGAGGGCCCTGGTTTGCTTCCCCTGCATGGGGACACTGCCCGAGGATTAGTGCCTGCAGCCAGCCCCTCTCATCTGGAAAGGACTCCGTGCTGATCCTTTGGGATTGTATCCGTGAGGATTCAGCACAGGAAGGAGTTGTTTCTCCCCGGACATGACTGTAAATAGCCAGATTGCGACCCAGGCCATTCCTACAAGACAAAAGGAAGTTGCCTGTAAGCAATAGAATTAGCTATGAAAAATCAAAAACCCCAGACCAAAAAAAAAGCAGAAAACCCCCATAAAACCACAAAAAGAATAAGAATAGGAATGATAAGAATAAGAAGAAGATAATGGAAGATGAAGAAATAGTAGTTCTAAAAAGAGTAAGAGTAAGAAGAAAAGAAGATGAATATTAAGATTAGAAATAATAATAGGAAGAAGACTAAGAAGAATAAGCTAATACAGAAGATGGAATTATAGTAGTAGTAAACAATCCTAGGAAGACTGAAGAGCTGAATAAGAAGAAGAAAATAAAGAAGAAATAGTGTTAGTAAGGAAAAACAAGCAAAAACCCACACCAAGAAAACCACACCCCCAAAAAAGCACAGTAAGAAAAGAATTAGGAATAACATTAAAAGGATGAAGAAGAGGAAGAAGTAGTACAAAAAAAAAAAAGAAAGAAGAAGCAGAAAAAGTGCAAGAATAAGAGCAAAAAAAAAAGAATAAAATTAACAAGAAGAAGGAGAAAAACAATAAGAAGACATACAAGAAAAAGAACAAGAACAACATGAAAACAAGAAGAACAACAAGAAAGAGAATGAGAAAGATAATGAGAATGAGAACAAGAACGGTAATTAGAACAAGAACAAGAAGAAGAAAAACAACAAGTAGAAGAAGAAGAAAAAGAAGAAAAACAAGAAGAAGAAAAAGAAGGACAAGAAGGAGAAGAAGGACATGAAGAAGAAGCCCTGATGGAGAGCATCAGAGCTCCTTCTTTCTTTCCTTCTTTCTCTCTCTCTCTTTCTCTCTCTCCTTCTCTCCCTGCCTCCCTGTCTCCCTGCTTCACCTGTTCCCCTCCCCTCCCCTCCCCGAAACTTCCCTTCCTGAAACTTCCCTTCACTTTCCCTTCCCTTCACTTCCCTTCCCTTCCCTGAAACGTCCCTGAAACTTTCCTAAAACTTCCCTTCACTTCCCTGAGACTTCCTTGAAATTTCCCTTCCCTTCCCTGAAACTACTCTGAAACTTCCCTGAAACATCCCTTCCCTGAAACTTCCATTCCCCTCTTGTTCCCTTCTGTGAAAATTCCCTTCCCTGAAAATTCCCGGAAACTTTCCTGAAAGTTCCCTGAAAATTATTTCAGGGCCCTGAAATTTCCCTGAAATTTCTCTGGAACATCCCTTTCCTGAAACATCCCTTCCCTGAAACATCCCTGAAACTCCTCTGAAACATCTCTGAAATTTCCCTGAAACTTCCCTGAAACTCCTCTGAAACATCTCTGAAATTTCCCTGAAACTTCCCTGAAACTCCCCTCCCCTGTTCTCCCATCCCCTTTCCCATTCCTCCCCTCCCCGCCCCTCCCCTCATCCCTTATTTCCCATCCCTCCCTCCCTCCCTCCCTCCCTCCCTCCCTCCTTCCTTCCTTCCTTTTCTTCCTTCATTTTTCTCTCTTTCACTCTTTTTCTCTCTTTCTCTCTCACTTTCTCCCTCCCTCACTTTCTTTCTTCCTTTCTTTCTCTCTTTCTTTCTTTCTTTCTCTCTTTCTTTCTCTCTTTCTCTCTTTCTCTCTTTCTCTCTTTCTCTCTTTCTCTCTTTCTTTCTTTCTTTCTGCCTTGCCTTTGGCCTTACGTTGTCTTGCCTTTCTTTCCCTTTTTGCTTGCTTTTTCCCTGCTTTGCTTTTTGCCTTTTCTCTTGCCTTTCTTTTGCCTTGCCTAATGCCTCAACTTGCCTTTTTCCTTGTATTTTGCCATGCCTTGCCTTCCCTTGCCTCACCTCTTGCCTTGCTTTGCCTTTTGCCTTTCAGTTTTTCTTGCTTTTCCTTTTGCCTTGCCTTTAGCCTTGATTTGCCTTTTTCCTTTTGCCTTGCCTTTTGCCTTGCCTTTTACCATTTATTTTTCTTTGCCTTTCCTTCTGCCTTTTCTTTTTGCCTCTAACTTTTGCCTTGCCTTTTGCCTTGCCTTGCCTTGCTTTGCCTTTTGCCTTATTTTTGCTTTACCTTTTGCCTTGCCTTTTGCCTTTCCTATCTCTTTTCCTTTTGCCTTTAACTTTTGCCTTGCCTTTTGTTTTGCCTTTTGCCTTGCCTTGCCTTGCTTTGCCTTTTGCCTTAGTTTTGCTTTGCCTTTTGCCTTGCTGATTTCCTCCCCTCCCATCCCCTCCCCTCCCCGAAACTTCCCTTCCCGAAACTTCCCTTCCCTTCCAGAAACTTCCTGAAACTTCCCTTCACTTCCCTGAGACTTCCTTGAAATTTCCCTTCCCTTCCCTGAAACTACTCTGAAACTTTCCTCAAACTCCCCTCCCTGAAACTTCCCTGAAACATCCCTTCCCTGAAACTTCCATTCCCCTCTTGTTCCCTTCTGTGAAAATTCCCTTCCCTGAAACTTCCTGGAAACTTTCCTGAAAGTTCCCTGAAAATTATTTCAGGGCCCTGAAATTTCCCTGAAATTTCTCTGGAACATCCCTTTCCTGAAACATCCCTGAAACTTCCCTGAAACTCCTCTGAAACATCCGTGAAACTCCCTTACCTTGCTCTCCCCTCCCCTTTCCCATTCCTCCCCTCCCCGCCCCTCCCCTCATCCCTTATTTCCCATCCCTCCCTCCCTCCCTCCCTCCCTCCCTCCCTTTTGGTTTTCCTTTTCTTTCATTTTCTTTCGTTTTCTCTTTCTTTTCATTTTCTTTTCTCTTTCCTTTTCTTTTTCTTTCCATTCCTTCTCTTTCTGTCTATCTCTTGCTTTTTCGCTTTCTCTCCTTCTACCCTTCTCTCTTTCTATCTCATTTTTTTAATAAAATCCATCCAATTGACTTTGCCATGTGCTCTCATTCACACCTTACTTCAGGCACAGCCATTTGAGCCAT